>NC_133182.1:76207500-76237500 GCF_049306965.1 Danio rerio | reverse complement strand
ACTCTATTTAAGACTCGCGATTCGAACTCTATTCCGAGCTCTGCGCGTTTCAGATCCGCGGTGCCGCTGAATAGTCAAGAGTGATCAGTTTTACGCACGGACGTATAATTGACATTTGGAAGACGACAGTGAAACCAAACGTGAAGAAACTCGTCGTGATTTTGGTCCCAATCCTTTGGTGCTACTAGAGGCATGTTGAGAAGAGCGAGAGGTTTTATAGTTGGGCAAGATTTACTATGCGCGTGCCAGACTCCGCCTACCGCACGGCGCGTCATTGGCGAGTAACGGCGAAGGGGAGTCACTCCCCTGCCTACTTTTAATAGCTTTGTCATGTGATGGAAAGCAGTTGTAAGACAGGTGCCCTCGGTTCATTGTCAGTGAGGGGCGCGAGGGAACGAGTGGATTTTCTCTTTTGCCCGTGATTTCTTTTTTATTTTTCCGTGCCGTCATTCAGGGGCTGGATGGCGTGGGACAGGTGTAATCAGGATTCGGTGTGGAGAGAACTAGAGGTGAGAACTGATGTGCAACTTATTCTTCCAGGGCTGGAGCACAATTTTTTCTTTCTTGAGGAGACGGAGCGCTGAGAAAAACCCTCCAAGACTGCTGCTGTAGCTCCGGTTGACGCACGGGGGAAACGCACGGGAATACGCCGGGTTGTGAGAAGGTCTAATGTGTTGTGTGTGCTGTGATTTATCTGGCGATATAGCGAGAGGCTTTTTTTTTTCTCGGAGTTGAACAGTGACAGCCTACTTAGGATGTCTTGTCGTGGGAAATTGTGTTGACATGCCCGTGGATGGAGAGCGCGCGCTCGTTTCCTCGCTCGCTGGTAACGCAGGTGATGATGAGACAGGTATATCTGCCTCAGATGTGCTGGAATTACTAATATATGTGCTCGGTGCGTCAGGTATTGTACATCGAAACTTTCCCATCAGAAAAGCAGACACGGTCTCGAACGGAAGGCTGTTTCGCGTGCATGCATTCCGAGCGCGTGCTGGATTTAATGTTGAAGAATATCGGCTGTGCATTGGGATTTCGATGCTGAACATGTTTTACTTTTTATTTAGCAAGACATCATCGCGCTGCTCCAGTGCAATGCCTCAATAGGGATTGCATAGCTGTGCATGACGTTTGTCGCTTTTTAAGTGTACACGAATCGCGGAAACGCGCAATTCTGGACGCTTTTTGGTTCGGCGAAATGCAAGATGTGCACTTTATCGTTAAGTATGCATTATCAGTGCAGATCTATCTATCTATCTATCTATCTATCTATCTATCTATCTATCTATCTATCTATCTATCTATCTATCTATCTATCGTAGTCGTATTTTAAAAGCATTTCTTGGATGAAACTTTTACGCACCATAGACACAAATGTCTCGCTGTATATATGCTGTCTAGGCTGCGCCGTACGCACGTGAGCTATTGTTATGTACATTTTAAGAGGTTAGTTGAGTGTCTCATTCGGAGCATAAATCCATCTAAACACAATCAGCAAATTGCTTCTCGGTTCCAATTCTAATCATATCAGTTCCAGGTGCCTACAAGTAGCTATTCTCTCTCTCTCTCTCTCTCTCTCTCTCTCTCTCTCTCTCTCTCTCTCTGCATGAGCTCGTGATAAGCGTGTCCGTATTTTTGAGTGGAAAAAAATAAAATAAAACAGGAGAGGGCTGCAGAAGATGCATGTCATTTGATCAGATATTATCATTAGTCTGTCACTGCATGTGAGCGTTTTGCTATAAATCTGTGACAGCAGAAGGACAGGGTGTCGTAAATAGATCTAAACTAAATAAAATGCCGATGATCAAAGTGTATCGTGCGTGATATCTGTAATCCAAACTGCATCATCCTGATGTTTACGAGCGGAGCATCGCTCTTTATTTGCGGCATTCGCATTACTGAGAAAAGAGCAGTGATGTTGACAGGAATCGGGGTTAAAAATGAGCAGTTAGTTAGTCGGCGTGGGACACAATTGCACAAAATAAATAATATTAAACATTGCGCTGTTGATGGAAAAGCATCACTCTACAGCATCCTCTGTTAAAACTCTATACACCTGTGTGTGCGCGCGCGCTGTCGGTCAGTTTATCCGCGCTCACGGCTGCTGCTGCTTCAGCTTCCACTTCGCTTCTGTTTTACTCACAACATACTCATTGCAATGAAGTACAGTATTCTGACCAATCAGAGGGCGTGGCTGTTGCGCTCTTCCCCACGACGGCCCGCCCCTCCCCTCCCGCGACCAATCACAGCATTGTTTGTTTTCTGGTTGGTTGTGTTGTTGTGGAAAACACTGTGTCCACATTTGAATACGCTTGTAGGTTAGATATACATGTTTACCTCATGTGCACGTTTGTAAGCGGCAGTGAATGGAGTAGCTTTTGAATAGTAGTCAAACAGGTCTGAATTATGTTGGTAAGTTACACTCTCCATGAATCATATGAAGCAGGGGTGCTCAAAATTTCTCTTACACTTAGGAATAAAGGTACACGAGCTGTCACTGGGGTGGTACCTTTTTAAAAGGTACAGATTTGTACATATTATTACCTCAAGGGTACATATTAGTATCTAAAAAGTACAAACGTGTTCCTCTTAAAATTTTAAGGGAATAAAAATACTTTTGAGCTACCAATATGAACCATTCAAGTACAAATGTGCACCTTTTCAGAAGGTACCACCCCAGTGACAGCTCATGTACCTTCATTTCTGAGAGTGTATGAAGGGCCACACACCAAACTTGATTGAGGCTAGTGGGCTGAAGGCAGATTAAGGTGGGGTAATTTAGGGGTAATTTCCTAATTTATGTAATAATGTTTAAAAATGACTAAACAGCATTGCTTTATATTAACTAATACAGTATTTTGGACATTTCATAATAAACTTAACACATAAAAAAAATAATAATCTAGTTTATAACACAATTACACTAGTTTTTGCATTGATTTGCTTGCCGATGTGTTCTGAATAGTCAATGTCTACTCTCCGTCGAGGGACAGTTTTTACATTTTTAAAAATCTGATTCATTTACAACATTTAATTGAAACATTTAATATCAGTTCGCTTTTTTGTAGCTCAGCAATACGACAAACAAAAAAGCTTACGTCAAATTAGAAATGAGGATCTCTATGTTAAAGTCATTCACCCCAACCCTCTTCATCATACTCATTGTCCTCTCAGATGGGATGGTGGGCCAAAGCAAAGGTTACAATGGGCCAACTTTGGCCCACAGGTCCTACTTTGGGCATCTCTGATATAAAGGAAGAGTTATTGCTTGCATTTGTCAGACAGTTGCGGAGTTTTGAGATATTATGATGCATTATGTCATGCAGTTTTTCAAAGCTTTGCTTAAAACGACTGGTAAAGGGTATTTAGTGACAGAAAACTATTGTAAATTGGCTTATTTTATCGATTTTCACATAGTTTTTATATACTTATGAGTAGCACCAGACGGAATCTGCGGACGTTTCTTGCTATTTCTGCAGAGAATTTTGGTAAAAATCTGCGGAATTATTTTGGAAGTATCGTAACTAAAACATTAATATTTGAAAAAAATAAAATGTTATTTTTAAACTTTTATTAAATGTTTAAAATGCAAATCCAACTAGATTCACTTTATTTGGTAAACAAAGCAAGTCTCTCATATAACATATATACTAAAAGACAGAAAATATGACTTTAGAAACTGCATTGTACATAAATCAGATAAACATTTTCATATTAGTCAATAATATTACTATGATTAATATATATAAAAAAACTGAATAAATTTAGATTTACAGAAATTTACTTAATTTAATAAACACAATTAATGATGGGCTAAAAATCTGCGAACATCTGCGGAATTCTGCACATGCAGATTCCGTGTGGGCAGCCTGATCTCACGAGAAAACGTAAGTATTTGACGTTTTGCCAGTTTAGTGGCTAATTCATACAATATCTTACGAGTTCAGTTCTACGAAATTGTACAATTTTAAAAAGGAGGCGTGGCACCTAACTCCACCCCTAAACCCAACCGTCATTGGGGGATGAGCAAATCGTTCTAAAAGGTACAAATTAGATCATACGAATTTGTACGAATTAGCCACTAAATCAAAAAGTTACGAATTGCCGTGAGATTGTGTTGGTGTGGGCCTACTTATGAGCAATTCCATGCAAATGTCAACCTTGCCATGAAACAAATTACGCTTTCACCAAAATACGAAAGCCGTTTAAGTTTTTTGTGTACGAAAGTATTTTACAGCACTTTAAAAAATACAAAAAAAATCTTTCTGTCAGTATTTTCAAACTACTTGATTTATCAAAGTCACACAAGTGGCAATTTCACATCTGTCACATCCATAACGGAGAAATGTCACATGCATAACAGAGCTTTTTCCTAATAAATGCACAAATATTAAATAAAATAAAGCCAATCATGTTTGTTCTACAGAGAGACAACTCTTATCTTTTTGATTAGCATTGTTTATTTTAAGTTGTAGAGTTTAATTCACAGAATTTCTACAAAGTATGTTGTATATTGTAAGCTTGCATACTTTTTTGGTCACATCCATAACGCGTGTTTGTTTTTACTCATTTAAGGTACAAAACATGTTTACAGATCGATATTTTTCTGATCTCTTAACTCTGAGGTTAGTTGATTTGGAAAATATAAACAGATATTTCAATATAATGTCAACAAATACTGTCTTTGGATTTTTTACTGCAAATGTCACATCCATAACGCTGGAAATGCACTTATGTATTTATTTATTGGTTTGTTCATTCGTTCATTCATTCATTAGTTAGTTAATCAAGGGAGATCAATTTAAGCATTGTTCTATCAGGGAATATCAAAATGAAAACATCGCCCTGTCTTGAATATCAAACACCCTCAGTTGTCACGTTGCCGAAACATTTCAGATTGGTAAGAGAACATAGGAAACATTTCTTTATTCTCAAGAATCAATACATCTTTTTGTGTGCATCACATGTTAAAACCTGACAAAGGATGACTGGCAAGCTTTACTGGATTCAAAAAGAAAGACAGAAATGAATGGGATCAGGTTTTAAAGTAAATGCAAATCAATAAATAAACAAACTAGAGAAAACCAATCAATAAAAACAATGCAAAAGGAATAGGTCTGCAAGCTTATTCCAGGAACATGTTTATATGGAGACAGGCATCTGTATACGAGGTGCTGTGCAGCCCGACCAGAGCTGAATATGATTTAATATCTGTTGATCCCACCGTTTGCGGTCTGATAATGTGTTTGGGATCACAAAGTCAGACAAATAAACAGTAAATGCAAGCAAACAGTTAAACAAGGCAACTTCTGGTAACCCTTTACACTGCTGGGTTCCACACAATCGATTTGTGATGGGAAAACATGAATGAGTTAAGTTAGCTTATTAGTATTTACGAATTTAAGTTGATTGAACATAAAACAATTAGGTTGCTGCATTAAACATTCAAGAATTGTGTTGTTTCAGCTCATTTTAAATACTAATAGTAGTTTGAACAAGCATCATTTTTTAAGTATACAGTTTAGGTAACAATTCACATTTACTGCTGGCTTATTGTCTGCCTATTATTAAGATATGAACTGTTTATTAGCACTTATAAACTATGACCTTATTTTAAATCCCGAATCCTATAATTCCAAAACCAAACTACTAGCTTACAAGCTATTAATAGGCAGCTGATTAGTAGTTTATTGAGCTAAAAGTCTTAGTTAATGGTTGGTTAATGTTTTAATAGTACAATAAAATAAAGTGTGACTCAAATTTTACAGTGTTTGAGTGTTTGGTAACACTTTATTTGTTGGTCTTTTACCTGTGTTCCTTGTACTTACTATAGTAATCAAAATTAATTATGCATAACTGCATGCAACTAACCCTGAACGTAAACTTAATCCTTACCCTATAGCAGGGATCACCAAACTTGTTCCTGGAGGGCCGGTGTCCTGCAGATTTTAGCTCCAACCCTAATCAAACACACCTGATCAAGGTCTAACTAGGTATACTTGAAACACCCAGGCAGGTGTGTTTAGGCAAGTTGGAGCTAAACCCTGCAGGGCACCGGACCTCCAGGAAAGAGATTGGTGACCCCTGCCCTGTAAGTACAAGTACACTGTAAATAAAAAAATAAAAATAAGAAAAAAGAAACAAGTGATTTCCATTTATTTACGGTTGTGAAGTGCATTATGGGATGTTGATCTCGTTTGATGTTGAAATTCAACTCTACAGTTTAACAAAGTGACTTTTATTGACATTTTAGTTGTTTGAAAATACATAATGTGCTGTATAATAAATAATATACAGAGAAATGACTCTGTAAAATAGCCGAACATGTACTGGTGGTTTATTACAAGGGTTTTGTACTGTAATATACAACACCAACCCAGACAATATAACAGTTTAAACTATTAAAAAGGTTCATAAAAATCAATTTTTTTCAAACTTGTCGTGGTTAAAAGTTATTGGAAGCAAGATCAGGGTCTCATAATGCAACTTAAAAGCATAAATAAACATCATACACGGAATAAAAACATGAGTCATGCTAATTTACAGCTATTTTGTTACAGTGTAGTTAATTAAAATTACTCATTGTTTAATTTAATTGTTACACTCTAACAAAAGAAACCCTCTATTAAAGCAAAACCGAATAGTTCTACTATCAAAAATGTCCCTGCCAGATTTGACAGCATCACTATCAGACCGCTAAATATGTAACTTATTAAGTGTTTTCCATTTATTTTCTCCGCTCTGTCGACTTTTGATGTTAGAAATTCAACTCTACACTTTAACAAAGGGACTTTTATTGACATTTTAGTAGTCTGAAATAAATTAATGTGCAAGAAATTATTTATAGCTGTCAAAAATGTCCCTGCCAGATCCAACAGCATCACAATCAGACCATTAAATATGTAACCTATTACACGTTTTCCATTTATTTTCTCTGCTCTGTCGACGTTTGATGTTGAAAATTCAACTCTACACTTTAACAAAGTATATTTTATTGACATTTTAGTAGTTTGAAAAAAAAAATATGATGTAAGAAATAATTTATAGCTATCTAAAATGAATCTGACAGATTTAACAGCATCACTATCAGACCATTAAATGTGTAACCAAATGTTTTTCATTTATTTTCTCTGCTCTGTTGACTTTTGATGTTGAAAATTCAACTCTACACTTTAACAAAGTATCTTTTATTGACATTTTAGTAGTTTGAAATACTATAATGTGTAAGAAATAATTTATAGCTATCAAAAATGTCCCTGCCAGATTTAACAGCATCACAATCAGACCATTAAATATGTAACCTATTAAATGTTTTCCATTTATTTTCTCCGCTCTGTCGACTTTTCATGTTAGAAATTCAACTCTACACTTTAACAAAGTGACTTTTATTGACATTTTATTATTTTAAAATAATATAATGTACAAGAAATAATGTATAGCTATTAAAAATGTCCCTGTGAGATTCGATAGCATCACAATTAGATCGATAAATATGTAACTTTAGTTTTTTCCATTTATTTTCTCTGCTCTGTCGACTTTTGATGTTGAAAATTCAACTCTAGTCTACACTTTAACAAAGTGACTTTTATTGGCATTTTAGTTGTTTGAAATATTAAGAAATAATATATATCTATCAAAAATGTCCCTTACAGATTCAACAACATCACAATCAGACCATTAAATATGTAACTTAAGTGTTTTTCATTTACTTTTCTCTGCTCTGTCAACTTTTAATGTTGAAAATTCAACTCTACACCATAAAAAAGTGACTTTTATTGACATTTTAGTAGTTTGAAATACATTAATTTGTAAGAAATAATTTATAGCTATCAAAAATGTCCCTGCCAGATCCAACAGCATCACAATCAGACCATTAATTATATAACCTATTACACGTTTTCCATTTATTTTCTCTGCTCTGTCGACTTTTGATGTTAAAAATTCAACTCTACACTATAACAAAGTGAGTTTTATTGCCATTTTAATAGTTTGAAATAATATAATGTACAAGAAATAATGTATAGCTATTAAAAATGTCCCTGTTACATTCGACAGCATCACAATTAGATCGATAAATATGTAACTTAAGTGTTTTTTATTTATTTTCTCTGCTCTGTCAACTTTTAATGTTGAAAATTCAACTCTACACCATAACAAAGTGACTTTTATTGGCATTTTAGTAGTTTGAAATATTAAGAAATAATATATATCTATCAAAAATGTCCCTTACAGATTCAACGACATCACAATCAGACCATTAAATATGTAACTTAAGTGTTTTTCATTTACTTTTATCTGCTCTGTCAACTTTTAATGTTGAAAATTCAACTCTACACCATAAAAAAGTGACTTTTATTGACATTTTAGTAGTTTGAAATATTAAGAAATAATATATGTCTATCAAAAATGTCCCTTACAGATTCAACGACATCACAATCAGACCATTAAATATGTAACTTAAGTGTTTTTCATTTACTTTTCTCTGCTCTGTCAACTTTTAATGTTGAAAATTCAACTCTACACCATAACAAAGTGACTTTTATTGACATTTTAGCTGTTTTAAATCAATGTACAAGAAATAATTCATAGCCATCAAAAATGTCCCTGTGAAATTCGACATTACAATCAGACCGTTAAATATGTAACTTATTAGACAATTGAGTGCAAACACCAAACGAAGACGTTTATTGTGTCAGCAAATATGTGCTCAGCAATCTCATCTCTCTCTTCCAGTGCGCTGCCTTGGTTGGTGAAGACCAGCCCCTTTGCCCTGACCTGCCTGAGCTTGACCTTTCTGAGCTGGATGTCAGCGACCTCGACGCGGATAGCTTTCTGGGAGGACTCAAGTGGTACAGCGACCAATCAGAAATCATTTCCAGTCAGTATGGCAATGAAGCATCCAACCTGTTTGAGGTAAGGAGGGTCATCGCACCGCGGTGTTTCCTTATCTGTTCATGCATGCTTGTAAAATTAGATATGATTTCAGCCTCATGTAGTTTATTGAGAGTAGGGCTGCACGATATTGGAAAAAATCTAGCAATGCGATGGTTTGTTGTTCTGCATTATACAGTGCTCAACATAAATAAGTTAAAAATTAATATTTTGATCAGTGAATATAGGTCATACATTTTGGTGCAATTAAACAAACAGATTTATTAAACAGATACATTTAATAAAATAATGTTTTAGTCAACACAATTGAGTTGAAAATGATTATTTTGATAAATTTCTAAGTGAATATAGGTTATATATGTTGGTTCATTTAAACAAAACTGATCTATTAAACAGATATATTTATTAAAATAATGTTTTAGTCAACATAAATGAGTTGAAAATTAATGTTTCGATCCATTTCTCAGTGAATATAGGTCATATATTTTGGTGCATTCAAACAAAGCAGATCTATTAAACAGATACATTTATTAAAATAATATTTTAGTCAACATAAATGAGTTGAAAATTAATGTTTCGATCCATTTCTCAGTGAATATAGGTCATATATTTTGGTGCATTCAAACAAAACAGATCTATTAAACAGATATATTTATTAAAATAATGTTTTAGTCAACATAAATGAGTTGAAAATTAATGTTTCGATCCATTTCTCAGTGAATATAGGTCATATATTTTGGTGCATTCAAACAAAGCAGATCTATTAAACAGATACATTTATTAAAATAATATTTTAGTCAACATAAATGAGTTGAAAATTAATATTTCGATCCATTTCTTAGTGAATATAGGTTATATATGTTGGTGCATTTAAACAAAACAGATCTATTAAACAGATATATTTAATATAATAATATTTTAGTCAACATAAATGAGTTGAAAATTAATATTTCAATCCATTTCTCAGTGAATATAGGTCATATATTTTGGTGCATTCAAACAAAACTGATTTATTAAACAGATATATTTATTAAAATAATGTTTTAGTCACCGAACATCTTTAGAAACAGAAAGATAACACATTTAAATGCATGCCAAATATTGGAAAAAGAAATTACAACCTACAAAAATGTCAAGAAAATTTGATTAATTCTTTGCCCTATTTATTTTGGACTGTTCTCATACGTTATATTGTTAGACTAGCTCCAGATTTGGCTTCAGTACTGACTGATCTATTGTATACGCACAAAATATTAATTTAAATGAAAGATTTATGAGTGGTGTACTCAATTGCACAAAATATTGAAGTCAGAATTATTAGCCCCCCTTTTTTATTTTTAAATATTTTCCAAATGATGTTCAACAGAGCAAGGAAATTTTCACAGTATGTCTGATAATATTTTTTCTTTAGGAGAAAGTCTTATTTGTTTTATTTCGGCTAGAATAAAAGCAGCTTTTATTTTTTTTAAAACACCATTTTAGATGCAAAATTATTAGCCCCTTTTAGCTATATTTGTTTTGGATGGTCTACAAAACAAAACATTGTCATACAATAACTTGCCTAATTAACCTAACCTGCCTAGTTAACCTAATTAACCTAGTTAAGCCTTTAAATGTCACTTTAAGCTGTATAGAAGTGTCTTGAAAAATATCAAGTCACATATTATTTACTGTCATCATGGCAAAGATAAAATAAATCAGTTATTAGAAATGAGTTATTAAAACTATTATGTTTAGAAATGTGTTGAAAAAATCTCTTCGTTAAACAGAAATTAAGGAAAAAAAATAAACAGCGAGCTAATAATTCAACTGTATGTTGAGCACTGTATGCTCCAAGATTAATATCATTTCAGCAGATGACCTAAATATCTCCATTTGGAAAGAATTTATAATATTAGATGGATTGGGATGATGCAGTGGGCCAGTGAATCTGCCTAAAACGTAATAAACATCTACAAGCAGATATAAATACAATAAAGAGAAAGATACAGCTGAAATAAACACTATGTTATTGTTTTCTGATTGCAATAAACGAATAATCATATTTAATTAAAATGTAAAAAAAAAAAATATATATATATATATATATATATATATATATATATATTTTTTTTTTTACATATATATTTTTTTATATATATATTTTTTATATATATATATACATATTTTATATATATATATAATAAAAATGCGTTATTAAAGTTACAAACAGTACAATTTCTCAATCCTGAATGCTTTTAAATCATTGCGAATGATGATCACATAGTGATATCGATGCTAAACGATATATTGTGCAGCCCTAATTGAGAGCGCTTGTATCTGTGATTGTGGAATTGTTCACAAGCTGGTTTATTAGTTAATAACAGAATGGGAATGAGCATTCACTCATGGCGTCTGATAGTATTATGATAAGAACGCAACCTTTGCTCGGTATACTTTAGGTCAGCGTTTGTACCAGCAATCTTGTGCTTGGAGCGCTGAAGTTTATGGGTGTTTGTGTGCGCATTTCTCCCGCTGTTCCAGAGTAATGGTCAGTTATAATAGAGTGCTGCGGTGTTCGCCCACTGTTTTAGCAGCCTTGGTTCTGGAAGTATTTTCCCCATGGGGATTTTTTAAAAAAGTCTTTGTTTTAAGAGTTATAAGCAGTGAAGCGAGCCAGCCGGCTATGTGGTGAATCGCAATATTACAGACTCTGACCGGAGACTGAAAAAGCAATCCGAGGATGCACTGCGGATTAAATAACCAAATGAATGACAATGGAAGAGTAGAACACTTTTGAGCTGATTACACTGAGATTTGTTGATTACAGAAAGGAATTACATATTTTACAATTACAATTGCGTATTTAGAGTGTTGTTGCACTGAGGAAGAGCTTTCTCCTTGAAAACGTCACTCTTTTCTTGCACTTGGCACTTTTTTTTTTGGCCTCTGATGGAGCATATTATATATTTTGAGTTGCGTTGTACACTGCATATTTGTATTACTGCTATATTCTACAATTACTGCATATAATGTGTGTACGAATACAAATATTTGCGATCTAAGCAAAACTGAGACAGAAACTGTGCTTCATGGCAGTGGGCGGAGCCTTTGATTTGCCTTTCACTGATTGGTGGAGAATCTGCAGAATGAGTTATGTAGATCATTTCATTGTGGTCATGTCATTGTCCCCTGAACATTTCCTGCATGTTATCATAATATTTCATAACTGTAATAACTGTAGTAATAAATCATATCTTCATAATAAATCAGCTATCATAACATTATTTATCAATATTTGTGTTTTGTTTATTCTCGGAAGCTATGGAAATCAAAAATGTAATACCAGAAATACGTTATTGTTACATTGCTCAAAATGATCTATACTTTTATGTTAGACATGGTCTTTTTAAAAGAAACAATGCTTATTGACAGCTTTAACAAAAATATATTATTATTTTTCGAATTATAATTAAATATTAATTACTAATTAAATATTGCAAAAAGTCACCAGTGCTGTTCCAGGGTATGCATTTGTATGCTGATCTCATGAGGAGATGTATGTATATATATATATATATATATATATATATATATATATATATATATATATATATATATATATATATATATATATATATATATATATATATATATATACATTCATTCGAAAACGTATGATTTTCAAAAGGAGCTGTCCTACCCAAAGCCCACACCTAAACCCAACTGTCATTAGGGGATGATCAAATTGCCACTAGATTGTGTTGTTACATTTTTAGAGTCACTTGACTCTGCAGCAGACTATTCACTCACCCTCAAGTGGTTATACACCTTAATGAGTTTCTTATAACCACTATAACCAGATATTTTGTAGAAAGCTGAAAACCGGTAACCATTACATCATTTCACGGTAGGAAACACAAACACAATGGAAGTCAATGGTTACAGGTTACAATTGAAAAGACAACAACATTGGTTCCTATTGGCTAAATCGTACAAATCCATGTGACTTCATTCATTCGAAAAGTTTGATTTTGATTTTCAACAGGAGCTGTCCTAACCAAAGCCCACATCTGAACCCGAATGTCATTAGGGGATGATCAAATTATACGATACAAATTGCCACTAGATTTTGTTGGTCACTTTAATAACTCTGCAGTGCAGACAATTCACTCATCCTCAAGTGGTTATGAACCCTAATGAGTTTCTTATAACCAGATATTTTGAAGAAAGCTGAAAACCGGTAACCATTGACTTCCATAGTAGGAAACACAAATAAAATAAAAGTCAACGGTTACAGGTTTTCAGAGTTGTCCAATCGATCTTGTTTTGTGTTCTACAGAAGAAATAAAGTCAAACATGAGGATGAACAAGTAAAAAGTTAGTAAATGATGGCAGAATTTGCGGTTTTGGGTGAACTATCTCTTTTAATATGATTAAAAAGACAACAACAAATCCATATGGCTTCATTAATTCGAAAACGTATGATTTTTAAAAGGGGATGTCCTCCCCAAAGCCCACACCTAAACCCAGATGTCAATAGGGAGTGATCAAATTGTTTGAGTTAGGAATTGCCACTAGATTGTGTTGGTATATATTTTAGAGTCACTTTGAGTCACATTGATGACTCTGTAGTACAGACTATTCACTCACCCTCAAGTGTTTATAAACCTTAATGAGTTTCTTATAACCACTATTACCACACAATAAGATATTTTGAAGAAAGCTGAAAACCGGTAACCATTGACTTCCATTGTAGGAAAAACAAATAAAATGAAAGTAAATGGTTACAGGTTTTCAGATGTGTCCAAACGATCTTGTTTTGTGTTCTACAGAAGAAATAAAGTCAAACATGAGGATGAACAAGTGAATAGTTTGTAAATGATGACAGAATTTGCGGTTTTGCGTGAACTATCTCTTTTAATACTACTGAAAAGACAGCAACATTGGTTTCTATTGGCTAATTCTGACAAATCCATACGACTTACATTTGAAAACATGATTTTCAAAAAGATATGTCCTACCCAAAGCCCTCACCTAAACCCAAAATGTCATCAGGGGATGATCAAAATGTATGAGTTACCAATTGGCACTAGGTTGTGTTGGTATATTTCCTTGTCTCTCTTTTTTGTGTATAGTGTAGATGTATTTAATGGAATGTGAATATTACGTTGTAGTTTAGTACAAATTAAATTCATTTTAAATATACAACTACTTTCATAACTGCATTGTCACCGTAATCTCTAGATGGTCCACTTTTAACCAGCTTGTTCCTGTTGAAAAAGGGAAGAGGTAAAACTTTAAACCTGTTGCAACTCGCGCTTCTTCGTCACCGACAAAGCAAGCAAAGTCCATTGGGAAAAGAATGAGGCGGCTAAAACAAAGCAGATCTGGCCCTGGCGAGTTCATTATGTGCTATCTGTGTAGATAGAGAAGAGCAATGATAATGTTCTGAGTGCTGACAAATATAGGTCTGTTGCACGTTTTGGCTTTTGTGTCATGGTGCGATAGGGAATTCTTCCACAAGACCATTACAAGTGGAAAGCAATCAGATAAAAATACGCTAATTAAAGGGATATTTCACACTCAAAAATACATTTTAGTAACTATTTAGTCACCCTCAAGTGGTTATAAACCTTCTTATAACCACTATAACTAGATATTTTGAAGAAAGCTGAAAACCGGTAACCATTGACTTCTATAGTAGGACAAACAAATACAATGGAAGTCAATGGTTACAGATTTTCAAATTTCAAACATGTGAAGGAACAAGTGAAGAGTGAGTAATGATGACAGAATTTGGGTAAACTATCTCTTTTAACATAATTGAGAGGAAAACAACATTGGTTTCTATTGGCTAATTCATAGGAACCCATACGACACATTCGAAACATGCTTTTTAAAAGGAGATGTCCTAACCAAAGCCCACACCTAATCCCAAACGTCATTAGGTAATAATCAAATTGTACAAATTACAAATTGCATAAATTCGATATTTTGAAGAAAGCTGAAAACAAGTAACCTTAGACTTCCATAGTAGGAAAAACTAATACAATGGAAGTCAATGGTTACAGGTTTCCAGATTTGTCCAAATGAACTTGTTTTGTGTTCAACAGAAGAAAAAAAGTCAAACATGTGAAGGAACAAGTGAAGAGAGAGTAAATTATGACAGGATTTGGGTGAACTATCTACTTTAATATAGGTAAAAGAACAATACCGTTGGCTTCTATTGGATAATTTGTCCAAATTCATACGACTCCATTCATTCAAAAGCATATGATCTTTTTAAAAAGAAAATGTCCTACCCAAAGCCCACATCTAAACCCAAACGTCATTAGGGGATGATCAAATGTACAAGTTAAGAATTATGTAAGTTCTACATTGTGAAGAAAGCTGAAAACTGGTAACTATTGACTTCCCTTGTAGGAAACACATATACAATGAAAGTCAATGGCTACAGGTTTCCAGCTTTATCCAAATAATGTTGTTTTGTGTTCAGCAGAAGAAAGAAGATCTAACATGAGAAGGGTGAATGATAGCATTTGCAGTTTTGGGTCAACTATTTAGTTTAATTGGAAAAACAACAACAACAACATTGAGTTTGTCAACAATTGACCCAACATTGGGTAATAACAACCTAACGTTTTTTTTTAGAGTTGATGACTCTGCAGCAGACTATTCACTCACCCTCAAGTGGTATAAACCTTAATGAGTTTCTTATAACCACACTATAAACCATTTTTTAGAAAGCTGAAAACTATAACCATTGACTTCCATAGTAGGAAAAACAAATACAATGGAAGTGAATGGTTACAGGCTTCCAGCTTTGTCCAAACTAACTTGTTTTGTGTTCAACAGAAGAAAGTCAAACATATGCAGGGTGAATAAACAATGACAAAATTAGCAGTTTTGGTTGAATTATCCTTTTTAATATAATTGAAATACAACAACATTGGGTCTGTCCACATTTGACCCAACATTGGGTTATAATAACCTTGCATTTTTAGAGTCAATTTGATGACTCTGCAGGCTATTCACTCACCCTCAAGTCGTTATAATCCTTAATGAGTTTCTTATAACCACAAAATAAACCAATTTGTAGAAAGCTGAAAACCGGTAACCATTGACTTGCATAGTAAGCAAAAACAATGGAAGCCAATGGTTACAGGTTTCCAGCTTTGTCCAAATGATCTTGTTTTGTGTTCAGCAGAAGAAAGAAAATCAAACATGTGAAGGAACAAGTGAAGAGTGAGTAAATGATGCCAAAATTTGCAGTTTTGGGTGAACTTTACCTTTTAAAATAATTTTTTAAATGTCCACAACATTGGGTTTGTCCACATTTCACCCAACGTTGGGTTACGACATCATTTTTTATTGTTATTATAACATTTTTAGCATTTTTTTACAGTCATTTTAATGACTCTGCAGCACTATGAAAGCATATTTAAATAAAGAAAGCTTACTGAGGGGGAACTGTGCCTTTAACATGGTAATAATTGCTGTGCATTGCTGCTTCTGTCATTTGAAATTCATATATAGCATATTTTGGACTGTTTTATGTTTTTGTTTCATCGCCCACTTCATAATTCTCCTGCTGACAGATTAAGCACAAGTTAATCCTAGTTCAGTGAGATGGGACATGAGCTGTCAATAGTGATGAATGTGTGTATTGTATATGCATTTCCAATAGTGGCCTATGTGGGTCAGTGCAGTGCCCAAGAGCGGAGTGAAGACAGGTTAATGAATGGCCAGTTCTTGTGTAAAGCTAGCTGGCAGAACTTTTTCTTCCTCCCCCCCCCCTGCACTCATTCAAACCCCTGGCAATGTTTTCTTAACCTGTCTGACTGCAGTATAGTTAATGGGTGGCCTGGCGAGTCCGCTGATGTCACACAACAAGCAGGCCCCACACACACACACACACACACACATGCAGACACAGACACTCATCCAGCCTGTGCTGTTTAATAGTTTTAATGGTGATGCCTGCTAGCGTTGATTATCATTTGTTTTGTTGTGTTCTATGCTTGTAGTCAGCAATAAAATAGTAAAGAGCACAAGTATTTGACCCTTTAAAGCTTAAAAAATAAAAAAATAATAATAATAGTATACACATTTGTGTATGAAAATATGAATATTGTATTTATTATTGTATTTATTCATATTTGTATTGAAAATAATATATATACAGATAATATATATACAGATATATAGAATTGTGGCATAACTATATATATATATATATATATATATATATATATATATATATATATATATATATATATATATATATATATATATATATATATATATATATAGCCAATATATATATATAGTCAGAATTATTTGCCCCCTTTGAATTTTTCTTCTTTTTTAAATGTTTCCCAAATTATGTTTAACAGAGCAAGGAAATTTTCACAGTATGTCTGATAATATTTTTTCTTCTGGAGAAAGTCTTATTTGTTTTATTTTGGCTAGAATAAAAACAGTTTTACATTTTTTAAACACCGTTTTAAGGACAAAATTATTTAAGCTAATTATTTTTTGACTGTCTACAGAACAAACCATCATTATACAATAACTTGCCTAATTACAATAAATTGCCTAATAACCCTAAACTGCCTAGTTAACCTAATTAACCTAGTTAGGCCTTTAAATGTCACTTGAAGCTGTATAGAAGTGTCTTGAAAAAATATCTTATTGCTAGTTGGATAGTTGTGAATGCTAGCGTTGATTATGATTTGTTTTGTTGTGTTTTATGCTTGTAGTCAGCAATAAAATAGTAAAGAGCACAAATATTTGACCCTTTAAAGCCTAAAAAAATGAAATAATAATAATAATAATAATTATTATTATTATTATTATAATAATAATAATAGTATACACATTTGTGTATGAAAATATGAATATTGTATTTATAATTGTATCTAAATTTCAGTTAAAAAAATTTTAAACACCGTTTTAAGGACAAAATTATTTAAGCAATTTTTTTTCGATAATCTACAGAACAAACCATCATTATACAATAACTTGCCTAAATACCCTAACCTGCCTAGTTAAACTAATTAACCTAGTTAAGCCTTTAAATGTCACTTTAAGCTGTATAGAAGTGTCTTGAAAAATATCTAGTCAAATATTATTTACTGTCATCATGGCAAATATAAAATAAATCAGTTATTAGAGTTATTAAAACTATTATGCTTAGAAATGTGTTGAAAAAACATGCTCTCCGTTAAAAAGAAATTGGGGAAAAAATAAACAGGGAGGCTAATAATTCTAATATATATATATATTTTATTATATTATATTATTATATTTTATATATATATATATATATATATATATATATATATATATATATATATATATATATATATATATATATATATATATATATATATATATATATATATATATATATACATCAGTTTTGTCTGGTTCTGTAATCTGATTGGCTGACAGTCGTGCGATATTTTGCCAGTAACATCATATATCACAAATATTGAACTAAATCCTAACATAAGAGCTTTTACCTCCTAAAAAAAGCATGCACTATTAATCAGATGACAGAAGGCATGCAGTAAATTGCGTTGAGGAGATTTTCAGCAGTTTTGAGCGTGTTAATAATTTAGAGGCCTTTGGAAATTGGCATATCAAATACGATCGCAGCTGTACATACACAAAGTGCGCACATGCACAAATATGCTCGCCTTCAGATTTACACAACAAACACATGGCTTGTGTGTGCTGAAACACTGCGACCTTTTCTCACGATTATGATTCATTATTTCATGTCGTACGCTTTCCTGACATTTTTGTACATGATGTTCCATTATTGCAGGGCCGTGTGGGGCGCGCCGGCAGGCAGATGAGAGTGAGCGATAGCAGGGAAACGCAGCCTAGAGATTTCTGTGTGACGTGACGGCTTATGCCTTTCAGTGGCAGTTCAGCCCTAGTTATCAAGCCCATCTCAGGGGCTAAAATGGATCTCTGGAGGTTGGGGGGTGCGACAGGCAGCTCACCCGGCCCAAGGGAGATAGACTAACAGCGGGGTCAGCCTGTCACCGGTGGCCCCTCTCGCGGGAGACGTGCTGTGGGGCGGTTAGCACCACTCAGACAAGCAAAACCATGTTTTGAGTCACATAGATTTGCTCTTTTAGGATTTGGTTGCAAATGTATGACTGTTGTATTTGTATTTTATTTTTTTTAAATAAAGCATTTACCTCTCATCGTAAAGACTACACTCCTAAAAAAGATAGCTGCTGTTTGTTCAAACTACTTATTTAAAATGAGCTAAAACAACACAATTCTTGAGTTCTTTTGAGTTCCCTCAAGTTTGTAAAAACTACACAATGGATTTGTTGAGACAACATGGAGGAATTAAGTTTACTTATTCGTTTTTATGGGCAACGCAGTGTGGCAGTGGGTAGCACATTTGCCTCACAGCAAGAAGGTCGCTGCGTCGCTGGTTCGAGCCTCGGCTTAATTAAATAATTACTGACCTAATTAAATAATTAAAAATTAAGGCATGATCATATTTTATTTTGCTAAAATAAGCGTAATCTAGAGGCCCTTGCCTTTCATATAAACCACTTCTGATACCAAATCATCAATTAGAAAAACTAGGATAGACGACAAAACTTTTATCAGGTAGTGTAATGTCATGTGTTTTTGATAAACACCTGACTGGAGTAACATGCCGTCTTTTTTGGATGGCCTTTAGCTCTGAATCCAGGCAAGAGTTCTCGCTGTTCTCTCAGCTGAATTTTTGCAATGTGTGGAATGGAACACTCCCTGACCCCAAGCGATTGCCGAAGCCTTTTATTTTAAGGGCACTTGACACCTATTCAAAATAACTCCCTATTAAAAGCCGTACTGTATTAGGTCATCCAATAAGAGCCGTTCGGTCGGGCTTGTGTGATGTTAATATCCAAACACCAAAGCATGCTGCCAACAAGTGTTTGGAATTACAACTTGGTGGTGGGCTGAAAGCACTCGCTGTGCTTTTTTGTAAGGTGAGCACAGTTACCGATGACCGGTCAAAACTTTGCCCAGACTTTGACCCTGCTGTTGGATTTCCGCCAAAGCACGCCTGATTTGCAGGTTCGGATGTCTAAGTGTGAAACCGACGCGCAGATTAATTGCTGAAATAAACCTCAAGTACACGCATTCACACCCGCGCATAAACATTCATGTAAACAGCTGCTGTTATTTGCTTCTTTGCAATTTGTGAATCCACCAAAGGGAAACCTAGAAAGGCTGCAAGGAACTGCAATTGATAAAATCCCTCAGATTAATGAGGTCAGAATTATTATATGTATTTATTTTCTCGATTTCTGTTCTACAAAGAAGAGAACACGTTTCTAAACATAATAGTTTTAGCAACTCATTTCTAAAAACTGATTTATTTTCTCTTTGTCATGATGACACAAAATATTTGACTAGATATTTATCAAGATGCAAGTACTCAGCTTACAGTGACATTTAAAGGTTTAACTAGGTTAATTAGGCAAGTAATTTTCACAGCTTTCACGCATACAGACTTTTGCGGAAAATTACCGGCAATTTTATTCTAAAATAAAACAAAATAAAACACCCGGAGGTTTGGGTGGTTCACAAGACCGACCCTCCCACTGAGAAAGTCCTGAATTTGACCCTTATATGAGCTCATTTATCTCATTTTTGACTGCTTTGGCAACATAAATTGTGAAAATTATATTTAATTAATTATTAATTTATATTTATTTATAATTAACCAGTTAAACTCTGATCCGTGACGTCATCGACTTTCGCTTTAACAATTATAGGGCTAGCATTGCACCAATTCATGTCAACAGCTGCTGTTATTTGCTTCTTTGCAATTTGTGAATCCACCAAAGGGAAACCTAGAAAGGCTGCAAGGAACTGCAATTGATAAAATCCCTCAGATTAATGAGGTCAGAATTATGTATTTATTTTCTCGATTTCTGTTCTACGGAGAAGAGAACACGTTTCTAAACATAATAGTTTTAACAACTCATTTCTAAAAACTGATTTATTTTCTCTTTGTCATGATGACACGAAATATTTAACTAGATATTTATCAAGATGCTAGTATTCAGTTTACAGTGACATTTAAAGACTTACCTAGGTTAATTAGGCAAGTAATTTTCACACCTTTCACACATACAGACTTTTCCGGAAAATTACCGGCAATTTTATTCTAAAATAAAACACCTGGACGTTCAGGTGGGTCAAAAGACCGACCCTCCCACTGAGAAAGTCCTGAATTTGACCCCTATATGAGCTCATTTACCTCATTTTGGACTGCTATGGCATCATAGATTGTGAAAATTATATTTAATTAATTATTAATTTTTATTTATTTATAATTAACCAGTTAAACTCTGATCCGTGACGTCATCGACTTTCGCTTTAACAATTAAAGGGCTAGCATTGCACCAATTCATGTCAACAGCTGCTGTTATTTGCTTCTTTGCAATTTGTGAATCCACCAAAGGGAAACCTAGAAAGGCTGCAATGAACTGCAATTGATAAAATCCCTAAGATTAATGAGGTCAGAATTATTATATGTACTTATTTTCTCGATTTCTGTTCTACGGAGAAGAGAACACGTTTCTAATCATAATAGTTTTAGCAACTTATTTCCAAAAACTGGTTTATTTTCTCTTTGTCATGATGACACAAAATATTTGACTAGATATTTGTCAAGATACTAGTACTCAGCTTACCGTGACATTTAAAGGCTTAACTTGGTTTATTAGGCAAGTCATTTTCACACCTTTACTGGCAAATAAAACCCCCGGGGGTTCGGGTAATTCAAAAGACCGACCCTCCCCCTGACAAAGTCCTGAATTTGTCCCCTATATGAGCTCATTTATCTCACTTTTGACTGCCATGGCATTATAATTTGTAAAAATTATATTTAATTAATTATTAATTTATATTTATTTATAATTAACCAGTTAAACTCTGATCCGTGACGTCATCGACTTTCGCTTTAAGATTTAAAGGGCTAGCATTGCACCAGACCCCCTTAAGTGGTTTCGTTAGAAAGTGTTGTATCTATATTTTATGCACATATGCATCACTTTGGTTTTTATTTTACTGTACAGAAGTCATTTGCACTTAAATACACAGTATTTTGGATACCCGAGCAATGTGTATTGAACATTGGTTCATTTTCATATTTTTCATATGGCTCATATATGACACATGTACAAGTTATAGCTCATATGAAAGCTCTTGACGGTGCTCATATGGTTCTAGCATTATTTTTACTGAATTATATTCACGTATCAAACAGTTGTCGAATGAATCGCTGTGTTTCCATGGCGCAGAAGTGAAAACAATACATTCATGATCAATAAGCAGCCCCAGATAGCACAGACAGCTGTCATCTCTTACCTTATGCTGTGTGCTTCAGGGCCATTTCTCCTCTGTTTTTGAGGTGATGTGCATAAGTAATCCTTTTATATGTCTGACGTGGTCCAAACACAGTGAATTATGTTTGATCAAACAAAAGAATAGTAAAATATGAAAACAATGATCGCTCCCTGTGGCTTTACAGCACCTCTCATCAGTTGGAATACAATAACTTTTGCATAGATTATGGTGGAGACATTTTTCTTTTTTCCTATGATTACAGACATGTGCAGGAACCACAAACATCAATTACAGCACGCTAGACCACACAGAACCTAAAAGATACACTTTCAAATTTGAGTTCATAAAAATAAATAATATAAAAATATATAAAATATTAAAAAAATTCAAAAAATGCCTCTTTTTTTTAGGAGTTTATTATAACACAGACAACATATACAGTTATTTTAAACACTTTTAATAGTGTTTTATGAAAATTCAAAGGGTTTTCTTTAAAATAGTACTAACTTTTTGCATTTACACCTCTGCATGTAGATTTAGGAAGCTTTTAAATTTGGGTAGGCAAAATCCAGGCGGAAATTCCAAAATAGAAGCAGAGTTTAACTGGTTAACTATTAATTTCAGGGTTGGTAAGAGCTGAGTTTGACACCCCTAAGCTACATGAACGCTAAAGTTTTTTATAAAAGTGAAACCATGTAGAAAAAGACTGACCCCCTTTATGTTTAATACAAGCGTGGCCGTTTAGAATTCGTTTTTGGTTAATGGTGTCAGAATTTACTGGTATTTTGGAATGGATGTGTGAATGGACTTTTCCGGAAAGGTTCCAGAACGTCCTTGCCTGTGTGGACATATTTGAATTCACCGGTAAAGTCGTTCTGGAAATTTTCCAGATATTTACTTGTATCACTGTGTGAAATGGGCTAATGTATAATAGTGGTTTGTTCAGCAGACAATCAAAACAAATATTGCTTGAGGGGGCTAATAATATTAACCTTAAAATGTTTTTTAAAAAAATTAAAAACTGCTTTTGTTGTAGCCGAAATAAAACAAATAAGTCTTTCTTCAGAAGAAAAAATTTGATAGGAAATACTGTGAAAAATTCCTTTCTCTGAGAAACATCATTTGGGAAATATTTGAGCAAACATTTTCAGAAAGCCTAATAATTTTGACTCCAACTGTGTATCTCTGAGAAGACACGTTCAAGCAGAACATTCAGAGACGCGCACGCACGTGGTGTTAACGGTGACTGCTGATGGCTCCGCATTTTTAATTTGCAAATTTATGCTGACATTTGAAAACACACCATCAGTTTAGCTGCACAAGTTCAGCTGGGCCAAGCATATTATCATTTTGTGCTGTATAATGTGATTTCCTCAAGTGAACACTTACACACTCAAACACACACACTTAAACACACACACACGCTCGCACTTTGACTCCTCTCCCGACCGTGTCTCTCGAAGCACTGCATCTTTGCATGTTTGGTGTTGAAATTCTCAAAAGCATCACTAAACTTGCTTTTATTATAGTGCTATATTTAAATCATTCAAATACTTTGTGTAGGAGTGGGTAGCACTATCGCCTCACAGCAAGAAGGTCGCTGGTTCGAGCTCCGGCTGGGCCATTTGGCATTTCTGTGTGAAGTTTGCATGTTCTCCTCGTGTTGGCGTGGATTTCCTCTGGGTGCTCCGGTTTCCCCCACTATCCAAACACATGCACTATAGGTGAATTGAATTTTGATGGGTGTTTCTGACTTTTCATTATTTGTATCGTTTCTTATATTTTGTGTTTTATTTATAAAGAGTTGAAGGCAAATGAATAGCTCTTCTGTGAAACTTGAAATGTATATAAATATTTATATTTCCCAAGGGCTGTTTAACAGAGAACATACAATTTTCACATTATTTACTTTTTTTTTTTTTTCGGGAGAATGTCTTTCTTTTTTATTTATTTATTTATTTATTTATTCATTTATTTATTTATTTATTTATTTATTTATTTATTTATTTTTATTATTTTTTTATGTATTTTTTTATTTATTGATTTTTATTGATTTTATTTATTTATTTATTTACATATACTTATTTATTGATTGATTTATTGATTTTATTTATTAATATTTATTTATTTGTATTTATTTGTATATTTTTATTATTTATTATTAAAATTTTTACTTTTTAATTTAATTTAGTTTAATTTAAATGAATTTATCTACATTATTAGGCCCTTAAGATTTTTTTCTTTCTTTTTTTTCTTTTTTTTTATTGGCTAACGAACACAAACCACTGTTGACTAATGACTTGTCTAATTATTCTAATTTTCCTAGCAACCTAATTAACCTAGTAACCTAGTTTAAACTGAATACTAGTGTCTTACAAACAAACAAACAAACAAACAAACAAACAATTAGTAACATATTATGTACTGTCATCATGGCAAAGACAAAAAATAAAAAAAAAGTTAATAAATATTATTTATTAAAACTATAATGTGTTGCAAAAATCTCTCCATTAAAAAAGCCCCTTGGAAGTATTTTAAAAAATAATAAAAATTGCAGGAGAGGACTAATTATTTTGCCTTCCATATTTATTTTACTTCGAGTTTTTTGAAGAATCATTATTAAATTTGATAGGGGATTTTAACAACAAAGTGCATTAAACAACTAGCATGAATAGCAGCATAAATTAGCATGAATTAGCATGTTGCTAGTATGTTTATAGTACGAATTAGCATGTTGCTAGTATGATTACTATGTTTGTTAGTATGTATTGGTACATTGTTAGTATGTTTCTAGTGTGATTAGTTTGTTAGTATGTGTCTAGTATGGATTGGTATATCATTAGTATGTTTCTAGTTTGGATTAGTATATTGCTAATGTAAACTGGTACGTTATTAGTATGTCCAATGTAAAGTCAATGACAGTTTTTTTTACAATGGAAGTCTATGGGAAAGTGGCTAGGGTGCCGTAACTGACTGTTAGGGTGTGGGTAGTAAGTTGTATGGTGGTCAGTAATTGGCAGATTGGTAGTCTGAGTTAAATAGGCCCAACCTTAAGTCTGTATGAAGGTCTGGCGCAAAGTTAAGGTCGTAAAGTTTGGTCCAATGTTAAATCAATGGGACTTTTTAGAATTTTCCAGGTCAGTTTTTGGAAAACCGTAAGTCGGATCTGATGGGAAAGATATAGCTACTTAATTCAGTATGGTTTGGAGGTTTTGGGTTAGTTTAGTGGTTGTAGTATGAACAGTCTAGGAAGAGATGAGTTCTTAATATAGTCCAAGAAGAAGAAGTGTATGTAGTATAACATAATTTCTCCAGCCACCATAATAAGATTGCAGTATTATTATTATTATCTTAAATAGTATAAAAACAAATACCAGCTCACATCATCTGTTTCAGCTAATGTTTTTATTTAAGCTTTAATTCAACTATAGGTTTTTGATATTTGGAGGCTTATTTACTAAAAAAACTTTATTCAACCCTAGTTTTGTGTTAGCTAAACCTAAAATATGAAACAATTATATATTTATTTTAAGTCCTGACACTTGTTTATGGTTGTTTACTATGTTTAGTGACCCGATGACTGAATTCCTTCTATGTTCAGATCAGTGAATCTGAGCGGTTGAGTGAATTTCACTGGTTAGATCTCGTGTTGTGCGTGAGCTGCGGCTATATTTAGTTACATGTCATGGTTTCCTAGAGCTCCCCGAGGGCTGCCTTAGTGCCATCCTACAAACACACCTGCCAGGGGGTTTATAGTAATCCTGAAGACCTTGATTAGTGTGGTTAATTAGGGTCGTGGTCCTTCAGGAGCAGGATTGGACACCCGTACTGTATAGGTAGTATTTTGTCTGGAATAATAATCACACCATTGGGCAGATGGGATTAAAAGTTGTTTTGTCAGACTTGACTTTTAGGGGCTGGGTATTTTGTGATTCGTGTTTTCTTTTGTGTATCACGTGTATTCATGCTTTTGAATTGCATTATGGCACCTCAATCTTTTCTCCCAACAACTTTCAACCTTGACAAGTTAAAAAAAGTGACTTTTATTAACATTTTTTATAGTTTAAATTTATATATTGTCTATATTACTATATTTTATATGCCTATATTAATACCTTGTAATAAACTGCCAGTGCATTTTCTGTTATTATACAGATTTATTTCTCTATATATGTTGAAAATTTAACTCTACAGTTTAACAAAGATACTTTTATTGATATTTTAGTAGCTTGAAATAAAATATTAATATTATATATATATATATATATATATATATATATATATATATATATATATATATATATATATATATATGTATATATATATATATATATATATATATATATATATATATATATATATATATATATATATATATATATATATATATATATATATATACAGTTGAAGTCAGAATTATTAGCCCCCCTGAATTATTAGCGCCCCTGTTTATTTTTTTCCCCAATTTCTGTTTAATGGAGGGAAGATTGTTCCAGCACATTTCTAAACATGATAGTTTTAATAACTCATTTCTAATAACGAATTTATTTTATATTTGCCATGATGACAGTAAATAATATTTGACTAGATATTTTTTAAGACACTTCTATACAGCTTAAAGTGACATTTAAAGGCTTAACTAGGTTAATAAGGTGAACTAGGCAGCTTAGGGTAATTAGGCAAGTTATTGAATAACGATGGTTTGTTCTGTAGACTATCGAAAAAAAATAGCTTAAAGGGGCTAATAATTTTGTTCCAAAAATGTTTTTAAAAAAATTAATAGCTTCTTTTATTCTAGCCGAAATAAAACAAATAAGACTTTCTTCAGAAGAAAAAATATTATCAGACATACTGTGAAAATTTCCTTGCTCTGTTAAAAATTATTTGGGAAATATTTAAAAAAGAAAAACAAAATCAAAAGGGGGTATATATATAGATATATAATTATATTTTATTTCAAGCTATTAAAATGTCAATAAAAGTCTCTTTGTTAAACTGTAGAGTTGAATTTTCAAGATTAAAAGTTGACAGAGCAGAGATCAACCTCCAATAATGCAATTCACATCCGTAAATAAACAGAAAACACTTGTGAATCATAAGATATGGAAACTATAAATGAACAGATATTTTATTTACAGTGTCAGCTGATTTGTGATTACATTTGTCCACATGAATACATCTTTGCTAACCGGATATGTTTCCCAACATCAAATCGTTGCATTATATGCAAATTTAACGTCATTTTTACAACGACTTATAATAGGGTCTATCTGACAATTATTTTATTAGTTATTTTACAGAAATGTAAGCTATTTATCTTATTTAACAGACTTTTTTTTAATATAGGCTTTGTATTCGTATTTCAGTAAAACTTCATCACCATCAGGGGCGCTGCTGGCCGGTACAGGCCCTATGACAGGTGTCACAGACAAAAGTAAAGTCCTGGGGTGGTGGGGAGGGGATGGGTTGTTTGGGGTGTCGTGGCATTGAGGTTGACAGGTAGTTGGATTGGGCCCCCTAATAGTAACTCTGGGGGATCCCCAAAAATGAACATTTACTCACTGTTTACTCATACACTAAAAAGTGCCAGGTTGTGGAATCCCAATTCTGGGTGAAATAGGGGATTAACCTAAATAGGGCCAAATTTAACCCACTGGTTAGCACTGTCAACTCATAGCAAGAAGGTTGCTGGTTTGACTTGCGTTGGCTTGGGTTTCCTCCTGGTGCTCCGTTTTCCCCCACAGCCCAAACACATGCGCTATGGAAGAATTGAATAAGCTAAATTGGCTGTAGTGTCTATGTGTGCATGTGAGTGTATGGGTGTTTCCCAGTACTGGGTTGCAGCTGGAAGTGCATCCGTTGTGTAAAACATGCTGAATAAGTTGGCTGTTCATTCCGGTGTGGCGATCCCTGATTAATAAAAGGATTAAACCGAAGGAAAATGAATGAATGAATGAATGAAATTCACCCCAATGTTAGGGTTAGCCCATATTTTACCCAATTTGGGTTTTAAATAACCCAGCGTTTCTCAGAGTGTGAGTGATTGAAAAGCTTTGTGAGTTTCTGTTGAACACAAAAGAAGATATTTTGAAGAATGTTCGAAATAGATAACCATTGACTTCAGTGCTTAATTTGTGAATTGCGAGGTCCAGGAAGAGATCGGGGTAACAGATCTGACATGTTACCAGAGGATGTAGAAGTGTCGCGCAACGAAAGTGGAGAGCGGGAGTGGGGGAGTGGGGAGTTGTCGCAGACGAAAGTGAAGACCGGGGTGATGGCGGGACGTTGGATGGCGGAGGGGTATCACGGATGAAAGTGAAGAGTGAACAGCGAATGAGGGAGGAGGGCAATCGGTAAAATGAGGTGTCGGATCAGATTTTAAAGGTTCCGGCATGTTCCGGTGCAAATTAAGCCCTGATTGGCTTACATAGTATAAAATAAAGCAAAACAAAACAAAACAAATGCCATGGAAGTCAATAGTTACAGGTTCCTAGTTTAAAACAGAAGCAATGTAACAAGAAAAGGAAGTGCAAATGATGCCTGAATTTTAATTTTAAGGTTAACTTAAATTTAAATACAGAAAATTTAAGATTTATATACAGTGTCAGATGCATTTTTGAGGGCATTCCACGACCAGATAGCTATCCATTCATTCATTCATTCATTCATTCATTCATTCATTCATTCATTCATTCATTTATTCATTTATTCATTCATTCATTCATTCATTCATTCATTCATTCATTCATTCATTCATTCATTTATTCATTCATTCATTCATTCATTCATTCATTCATTCATTCATTTATTCATTCATTCATTCATTTATTCATTCATTTATTCATTCATTCATTCCTCTTCCTTCAGCTTAGTCTCTATTTCAGAGATCGTCACAGTGGAATGAACCGCCAACTATTCCAGCATATGTTTTTACGCAGCTGATGCCCTTCCGACCGCTACCCAGTACTGGGAAACACCCATACACATTCACACACACTCATACACTACTCCCAATTTAATTCATCCGATTCACCCATAGCGCATGTGTTTGGACCAATCCACACCAACACAGGGAGAACATGCCAACTCCACACAGAAATGCTAACTGTCCCAGCCAGGACTCGAACCAGCGACCTTGCTGTGAGACGACCACTGAGATGCCCTGATAGCTATGCAATCAGGTAAAAGCAAAACAAAACATGAAGTGAGCAAGTGTAAACAGCCCCTCGGTGTTTCTCATACGCATCACATCTAACAGATCTGGCCCCCTTTTGTTGCACCGGCCGTAAAATGCTTTGTCAATAAGAAACCTCTGCATTTTGAGCAGCCAAGCTTGTCAGACAACCCGGAGAGTTCCAGCGGGCACAAACAAATATATTCGCTTTGCGACGAAGGGAGGGCAAAAAGCAGGAGAGCGCGAGGAGGAGGGAAAGAAGAGGGAGAGTAACATCACTTGTGAGGGGAAAATAGTCCCCGCAGGGCATGTTTGGAGAAGCACAAGTTAACATAAAGCTGGCTGGCGTACTCTTCTGCTTTCTGCTGCTGTCTCGGCTCTGGTGTGCTGTCCTGTATTCATTTCTATGCTTCTGTCATCCTGCTCCGTCTAGACAGCCGTCTTTTAGTCTTTCATGCTTGCCTTCCCATTCCTTGCTGTCTGAAAAGTGTTTGAAGGCTTTCTTCAGGGGCCCGTAGCCTCAGCTGATCTCCGCTCGCTGCCACCTGATGCTCATCACAGAACCAATTTAACAC
>NC_133182.1:76147500-76205000 GCF_049306965.1 Danio rerio | reverse complement strand
TTATTATTATTATTATTATTATAATTATTATCATTATTATTATTATTATTATTATTATTATTATTAATAATAATAATAATAATAATTATTATTATTATTATAATGCTAATAGTACTAGTAGTAGTAGTAGTATCATTATTATTATCATTATTGTTGTTGCTGTTGTTATTGTTATTATTATTATTATTATTATTATTATTATTATTATTATTATTATTATTATTATTATTATTATTATTATTATTATAAGAGAACCACTCTAAATTAACACACTTGCATAAAGTAAATCTTATCTCAAAGCTTTTACTGGGGCACCTTTTTTGCTCCCCCTCAGAAAGATGTTGCCCTGGGCGATCTTTGACTTTTTGAGGTGAATTTTCACTAGATGTTGGTAACATCCAAAAAAAAAAAAAAAAAAAAAATATATATATATATATATATATATATATATATATATATATATATATATATATATATATATATATATATATATATATATATATATGCAAAAAAAAACAATATTAATTTGTTTACAAATGAAGTTTATTCTTTTTTTTTTCAACTTAATCCCTTTATTCATCAGGGGTCGCCACAGCGGAATGAACCGCCAACTTATCTAGCATGAGTTTTACATAGCGGATGCCCTATCAGCCCCAACCTAGTTCTGGGAATACAAATGACGTTCTGTGTAATAAAAAGAAATGACACAGGAAAGAAGTATTGAACACATGAAGAAAGGGAGATGTAGTTTGGCAGTGAAAGCCCAGACAGCAGCTGAAATCTCTCAGTAGTGCACAGATACACCAACTCACCTACCCGGGGCTCAAACCAGTGACCTTCTTGCTGTGAGGCGATTTCTCCACAGCACTACCGTGTCGCCAGTATAAAAACAAAGAAAACCTATATAATGTCCCCACAATTCATAAAAACAAACCTGTGTGTGTGTGCATGCATTTGTGTATGTGTGTGTCTATGTGTTTGTATATGTATGCATGTGTGTACCTGTGTGTTTGTGTGTCTGCTTGCTTGCTTATGTGTGTGTGTGTGTGTCTGTGTGTTTGTTCATGTGTGTATGTGTTTGTTTTTTCGTAAGTGTGCATGTGTGTGCATGCGTGTCCATGTATGTATGTGTTTGTGTGTGCATGTGTTTGTGTGCATGTTTGTTTGTGCTTGCATGTTTGTGTTTGTGTGTGTTTTCATATTTGTATGTGTGTATGTGTGCTTGACTGTGCCTGTGCATGTGTGTGTGCATGTGTGTGCCTTTGTGTGCATGCATTTGTGTGTATGTGTGTGTACATGTGTGCATTTGTGTACATGTGTGTGCATGTTTGTGTGTACTTGTGTGTTGCTGTGCATGTGTGTGTCTGTGCATGCATATGCCTGTGCATGTGTGTGTGTGTCTGTGCATGTTTGTGGCTGTGTGCGTGTGTGTGTTTGTTTGTGTGCATGTGTGTGCATGTTTATTTGTGTGTGACCCTGTTTGTGCTGTTCTGATGGCTGTAACATGGTTTTGTTTCCTTTGCTTTGGGACACACACACTGTGTTCTGCCAGTGGAACAAATTTGTGGCCGTCATCTGACGGCTGCTACCCAGAACTGAAGCAGCACAGGTGGCGTCCCACATGAGAGCGTTCCTCCATGTCTGGGGACACGTTACACATGGGGTTTTCCTTGGACATCGGGGTCAGACTCTTCAATCCTGTTTTATGAGTCTGGCTTGGACAGCTCGTGGTGGAAGCTGCAGTGATGTGCTGCCAAATGTCATCTCTGCCGTGATAAATATAAGACATCAACAGTACAACCAGTACTGTCCTAGGGTTTAATGGTGGCTTATGTTTTGCTGATAATTTAGGGGTGACACAGCTCATGTATTAAAAATGCATTGTACTGTATATACTGCTATAGAACTGACTGAAGAGGCCATTACAAAGTTATTATCAGTTTTAGGAAGTTTTAGGATTTACTTTGTGAACGACTGATCAAGTGTCTTCAAATCTTGAAATACTGTAACAAAATTAATAAAAAGGGCATATTTTGCTGCAAATGACAACAGGACAATATATATCATACGTAATAAAATTAACACTTATTACTATTATTATTATTATTATTATTATTATTATTATTATTATTATTATTATTATTATAGTATTATTATTATCATCATCTTCAATTATTTATTTATGATTTAAATTATTCATTTATTTATTCATTCATTCATTCATTCATTCATTCATTTATTCATTCATTCTCCACAAAGAAATGTTAAGTGACCCAGATGAGGCTTGAACCAGCGACCTTCTTGCTGTGAGGTGCTAGCACTATCTACTGCGCCACCACGTCACTGTTATTTATTTATTTATTTATTTTTAGTTCATTTATTTTTATTCTTATTTATATATTTATTTAATCATTCATTTATTTATTGTTTAGTTATATTTATTTCTTATCATTATTTAGATATTTGTTTGGTATTTATTCATTTATTTATTTAGTTGTTTGTTTATATATTTATTTTTATTCGAATTTTTTTATTTATTTAATCTTAATGCATTTATTAAATTGTTTTATATTTATTTTTTATTATTATTTATATATTTATTTATTATTTATTTATGCACGTGTTAATTTATTGTTTATTTTTATATTTAGTTTTTATTGGTATTTATTTATTTATTTATTTGTTTAATGAATATTTATTTATATGTTTATTTATATGTTTGTTCATTTATTATTTATTTACATATTTATTTATTTCAATAGTTATTTATTTAAAGATTTATGTAAATTATGTATTCATTTTTTCATACATTCATTCATTCATTTTCTTTTCGGCTTAGTCCCTTTATTGATATGGGGTCACCACAGTGGAACGAACCGCCAACTTATGCAGCATATGTTTTACGCAGCTGATGCCCTTCCAGCTGCAACCCAACTCTGAGAAACATCCATACACACTCATTCACACTCATACACTATGGACAATTTAACCTACCCACTTCACCTGTACCGCATGTCTTTGGACTGTGGGGAAACCGGAGCACTGACTCCACACAGAAACACCAACTGATGCAGCCGAGGCTCAAACCAGCGACCTTCTTGCTGTTAAGGCAACAGCGCTACCTACATGTTTTATTAATTAATTTATATATATATATATATATATATATATATATATATATATATATATATATATATATATATATATATATATATATATATATATATAAATGAATCAAGTGCACATTTAAGCATGTATGTTTATTAATACATTTTAATAATTGAACCATGACATGCATTATTGAATATATTGCAATATTTAAGACATTTTAGATGTTGTATGAAGTCAGGAAGTGCAAGCACATGTGTCTAACAAAATTAACTTCTAATTAAATTAAAAATTAACTAACTTCTAAAAAAAAAAAAAAAAAATTGCAAAATCATATATATTTCCATGTTGGTGTCATTACTTTCAGCATATTCATAGAGTTATGTTTAAAAGATGACCACATTGAGCATTTTAATGAGCATTTTAATGAGTACTTCTAAATAATATAGCAGTTCTATTCAAATCATCTCATTTCAACTCTATTTTGGCTCTTTAACACACAGTCAAGCCTGAAATTATTCAGCAGGCAAATTCTGACTTGTTTAAATGTAAATAAAAGACGATAAAGGTTTTTTGTTTTCCACAATGATGTCTCTTTTACATTGTCTTAGTATCATTTGGGAGAAGCCTTTATCATTTCCGGTCCCCAAAATAAAATTGCTGGTTGAAAAAACTTTAAATAACGTATTTATATAACCTTTATAGAAATAACTTTAAGTCAGAATTTGTCATGCGGTATGAGCAAATTCAGTCTTGGCTGTATATAGAGTCGAATCAGTATAGTGTTTGGTGCCAAACTGTGACAGGAGTGAATTATTATGACATGTACAAGCACCCAAACGCAGTCACCCGTACAGTAATATTCACATTTTGTTACGTGTCACCAGTCGTAAGTGCGGGATAGCCTTTGTGGGCTATTTTTAGTGTAGGATGGTAATCTCTTCTAAGAGCCTTTCAGGGCCCGTCTCTTTCTAACCTGGCCGGAAATGCTAAGCCAATAAGCCCCAAGCGTCTGGCTAGACTCTGGGCCGGGAGAGAAAGTGAGTCCCGGTGCAGGCGTTTCCTGGATTATTTAATACTTCGGCATCACAGGGAGGAGGGGGGGGGGGGGGGGGGAGTTTGGATCTCTGAATTCCAGGAACGCTGGTTGTTTCAGGGCTTATGCACTGCAGGGTACAGAGTGTTTCGGACATAGCTTAGTGGCGTCACAGTGCAGTTTTTAACAGAGGGGGTAAATTAACAAACAAAATGCACAATGTCTTGAATTTGAGGAATGAATGCCATTGCAGGAGACACATTCAATTCATCTTTATTTCTATACCGCTTTTACAATGTAGATTGTGTCAAAGCAGCTTAACATAACAGTACACTAACAGTCCAGTTTTCAGAGTTGAAGTTCGGTTCCGTTTAGTTCAGTGTGGTTTAATTTTCACTGCTAAAAGTCCAAACACTAAAGAGCAAATCCATCGATGCGCAGCTCCACAAGTCCCAAACCAAGCAAGCCAGTGGCGACAGTGCCAAGAAACAAAACTTTTGATGAAATTAAAGGAACAAAACCTTGAGAGAAATCAGAAGGAGTGTGTCCTACAGGTGGTTGTCAAGCTCACTCACCTGCATGGAGCACACTAGTGCATCATACCGTTATGTTGCATTGTCTGAATGCTTTACTTAAAAGTTTAATCTAGTTTTAAACTGAGAGAGTGTGTCTGAACCTCGGACGTAATCAGGAAGGCTATTCCAGAGTTTAGGAGCCATAAATGAGAAGGCTCTGCCTCCTTTAGTTGGCTTACATTGGATGCATGAACAAAACTTTTGCTGAAATTAAAGGAACAAAACCTTGAGAAAAATTATGTGTGTAAGAGATTGTGTGAAGCTTGGACATTATCAGAATGGCTATTCCAGAGTTTAGGAGCCATATATGAGAAATCCTGACCTCCTTTAGTATACTTTGCTATTGTGGGTACTACCAGAAGGCATGAGTTTTGAGATATTGTCACTCTTCCTCTCATCTTTCTCTCACAGCAAACTAATGGTTGGAGAGGCGTGGCTAAGCATAGTTTGCCCAATCTGTAAAACCGATGAAAATTTACTTTGCAGAGTGAAAACAAGTGGTCAACCTTGTCAAAATATTCACACATCCTACAGTTATGTGTTGCATCGTGTATTAGGTTTACTAAAAAGATAGGTCTTTAACCTAGTTTTGAACTGAGAGAGTGTGTGTCTGAACCTCGGACGTTATCATGAAGGCTGTTCCAGAGTTTAGGAGCCATATATGAGAAATCTCGACCTCCTTTAGTAGACTTTGCTGAGTACTACCATAACCCCTAAGTTTTGAGATATTTTCACTCTTCCTCTCATCTTTTATTCACAGCAAACTAATTGTTGGAGGGGCATGACTAAGCATACTTTACCCAATCCATAAACCTAATAGTAATTGACTTTCCAGAGTGAAAGCAAGTGGTCAAAATATTCACACATCCTACAGCTATGTGATGCATTGTGTGTATGCGTTACTAAAAAGATAGTTTGGGAACCCCTGGTCTAGAAAATGCTTCTTGATTCAGTCCTTTTTAGATGTTTGGACCAGAAACAGGACATTTATTTTGCAGTGCAGTGTATTCATCTGTAGTTAATACAATATATACAGTATTTTCTTGCGCTATATAACATGTGGGCATATGTTAAGAGCAGCTGAGTGATGCTTTAATTTATTTTTTCTTAAAAAATGCAGTTTTTAGCATTTTGTTTTAATTCTATATGCATATCTGCATCATACATGTTTGTAATTTGTATCCCAGATCAAGACAAAGCTTTTAAAGGTTTAAAAGCATGCATGGATTCATTATTGTGGCTTCATTATTTTGAAAATGTTTACAGATCTTGCCATAAATGCAGTAGTTTGCAATTATCCTTTGTTCATTGCATAATAATAGCAATATACACATCACCGTCAGACTTGTCCATTTGGCAGATGTGATGTCTGGTTACTGGATTAAATTTAGCACTCAGGATTCTTTGTTGAAGATTACCGGGTCAGCACATCCTTTATTTTTTTATCAACTGATGGTTTATTAAGTGCGGCAGCATGGTGGCTCATTGGTTAGCACTATAACCTCAGAGCAAGAAAGTCACTGGTTTGAGCCTCGGCTGGGTCAGTTGGCATTTCTGTTTGGAGTTTGCATGTTCTCCCCATGTTGGCATGGGTTTCCTCCGGGTGCTCCAGCTCTAAAGACATACACTATAGGTGAATTGAATGAACTAAATTGGCTGTTTAAGTGTGTGAATGAGTGTGTATGGATGTTTCCCAGTACTGGGTTGCAGTTGGAAGGGCATACGCTGTGTAAAACATATGCTGGTTTATTCCGCTGTGGCTACCCCTGATAAATAGGGGACAAAGCAGAAGGAAAATGAATGAATGAATGTTTATAAAGTGTGCTTTATATAACATATTTATTTAAATACTAAAAACTGATGCATTTTGAACATTCATTTACATTGTTTTTGGTGTCTGAAATGCAAGACCAAAGAGAAACCAAAACACCAATAGTGGAAAGGAAAAAAAAATCGGTTCTGTTTTCTTGTTGCCATGTAAACATTCATAGTCATCACAGAGTCATCAGAGTGATAAGGATCTGTGCTGACCATGTCTCCAACCACACACCTACACTCCAAAAAATGCTGGCTTGTCATAGTCCAATATTGGGTCTGTTTAAAAGTACAGTTCACTCAATACTGAAAGTTCTGTCAACATTTACTCAGCCTTCACTTCTGAAAATATTCATTCATTCATTTTCTTGACGGCTTAGTCCTTTTATTAATCCGGGGTCGCCACAGCGGAATGAACCGCCAACTTATCCAGCAAGTTTTTACGCAGGGGATGCCCTTCCAGCCGCAATCCATCTCTGGGAAACATCCACACACACACATTCACACACACACACTCATACACTATGGACAATTTAGCCTTCCCAATTCACCTGTACCACATGTCTTTGGACTGTGGGGGAAACCGGAGCACTCGGAGGAAACCCACGCAAAGGCAGGGAGAACATGCAAACTCCACACAGAAGCGCCAACTGAGCCGAGATTCGAACCAGCGACCTAGCGACCTTCTTGCTGTGAGGCGCCAGCACTACCTACCTACTATAAAGCTTGTTTGGCATGCTCTCCCGGGAGAGAGCCCTGAGCTCATAAGCTCCTCGAGCATGGGGCTCCCTCCCGTTTGCAAGGCTAGAGGGGAGTTTGAGCTCAGGTAGATCTCGAGAACTTACTAGGTGCATGTCTATGGTGCTAATTTGGGGTTTAATTTGATTTTGAACTCCGCACAGAAACGTCGACTAGTTTGGTAAGGACTAGAACCAGTGATGTTCTTGCTGTGAGGCAACAGTGCTAACCACTGGGCCGCTGTGCCACCCCAAAGTCCCTTTAAGGCAAGTCATTTTACTCGGTGGCCATCTTTGAAACGTCTCTCAGGCAGTATGCTCGGGCACACTGTTTGAATGGGGAAACATCAAATTCTCCAAAACTACTTGCTAAGCTTACGATTACATTACATATTAGGAATAACCAATAAAATTAAACAACAGCTGTCTATTTAGTTTCATTTCTAAATGTTCATATTACACAAAAACTTCAGAAACTCACGTCTGATTCGAGCCCCTCCCCTGGAGTATTGTCATTCTACAGCGATCACTGATTGGCTCCTGTACTAGAAGGCGGGGTTTATTCACCATATAGCAATCACTGATTGACTCCTGTGCTTAAGGGCGGGGCTTAATTTGCCATATTACACTTTTCCCCATTCACAAGTATATGAGTGACATGTCTTGTGTTTTCTATAGTGGTGGGATTCTTCAAAACAAAGATGGCTGTGGTATGGAACTTTATTTTAGTTTGTCCATATTTGATTCTACATTGGGTTACTATAACCACCCAGCATCTTTTTATACCGTGTAGGTTGTTTTCATACGTTTGGAATAGGGAAAAAAAAGCTGATTTGAAACATAATGGGAGCAATCGTCTCGCAAAGTCAAGGTACGGCTGCTCTTCCCTCACCTACAGAAGATGAAAGTCAAGGTAAAAGATAATGCATTTATTTAGTAATCAGCAAATAGCTTTTACCCAGTGGGATGAGAGTGTTGCGGTGGGTTCTGATAAGATCATTTGCTTTCAGGTGTTTTTGCTGGCTACTGTACTCAGCATTGAGTGTAAATTGAATAGCACGACCTTTTGCAGCCGAATCAAATTGACTGCATTTCCACATGCGTTTGGTGGTTTCAATTACCATACATTTATATATATAAATATATATATAGGAGTCTGTAACCCCACTCGTATCCTCACGGATACTCATATATGAGCAAAACACGCATACATGCGGTCATTCAATCTGTAAGTGCTTTTTTTGCTATGTGGTTTCACACAGGCAGTTGACCCCTGGGCAGTTAACACTTATGCCTTATTAAAGAAAGACTGCTGTAGCTTCTGTGTTTCTGCTGTGTTGTTGCTCCTCTGTGTGCTTGGTGCAGTGCCGGTGATGATGTGCCCTGCTGCTGATATCAGGGTGACAAATGACGGGCCGCCCTGCCGGTGTGCTGCTCACAAGCCTGCCAACAGCCCAAAGGTCATAGGGGGATATGCAGGATGACAACAACAAAAGCTTAAAGGAATAAGTTCCCCTTAAAATGAAAACTACCTCATAATTTACTGACTTTTTAACCAGCGGACACATTTGAAGTACTTCTACATTTTATCCTTGCACATCCATGCTGTATAACGGTGTTGGATAGTGACTTTTATTTTGAAGCTGAGTAAAACTAGCCAATATGCTACCAGGGGGATAACATAAGAGTCAAAATGATCAGCCCTCCTGTTTATTTTTTCTCCCAGTCTCTGTTTAACGGAGAGAATATTTTTCCAACACATTTCTAAACACAATAGTCTTAATAACTCAATTCTAATAACTGATTTAGTTTATCTTTGCCATGATGACTGTACATAATATTTGACTAGATATTTTTCAAGATACTATTCAGCTTAAAATGACATTCTTACTTAGCTGATGATTGATTATAAGCTTGTTTGGCATGCGGTCCCAGGAGAGAGCCCTGAGCTCATAAGATCCTTGAGCCTGGGGTTCCCTCCCATTTGCCAGGCAAGAGGGGAGTTTGAGGTCAGGTAGATCTCGAGAACTTACTAGGAGCAAGTCTATGGTGCTGATTTGGATTAGTCAATTTACTTAAGTTGCATGTTTTTGGACGGTGGGAGGAAACCGGGGAACACGGGGAAACCCATGTGAGCATGGGGAGAATGTGTAAACTCCGCACAGAAATGTCAACTGGCTTGGTAAGGACTAGAACCAGTTACGTTCTTGCAGTGAGGCAACAGTGCTTACCACTGGGCCACCGTGCCACCCATCTAGGAAAAGAGGAGGAGTAGGGGTGGAAAGGGGGGGTTTTTCAAGATAAAGATGGCTGTTAAATGGAACTTAAAGTATTTATAGTGGCTTAGGAATCGTCTGATTGGTGAATTAGGAATTGAATAATGCGGGACCAACTGCAAGCAATCATACGCATGTGATCCTCTCGAAATTAGTTTATAAATAAACTTTACTTTAAGGCTTAACAAGGTTAATTAGGCAAGTCATCGTATAATGAATATGACTTTTTCCAGAAGAAAAAATACTTACACTGTTAATGAATTTCAATAATAATAATATTATTATTATTATTATTATTATTATTATTATTATTATTATTATGTATATATGTCTGTTCAAATGTACCCAAAACCCAGAGTGTCTACTTTCGCTCCACTTTAAATCGCGTGTACGGAATCTGTTTGGGAAACAGCGTCTATTTATCACTATGGAGCGTGTCCGACAGTAGCTCACCTGTACATAAACTGACTGTTTTGAGTATTGCAATGGAAAGGAAGGGAATCTTGCCATTTTTATATTTATTTCAAAATGTTTTCATGTCTAAATAAAATGAAAACACAGAACAGATTCACAATTAAGAACCAGGGGTGTCCCCTGGTGGTTCGGCGGTATGGGTTGTGTATAGGTAGGATCAGCTCTTTAATGTTTATCTCCATCCTTCATAGAAATATTGAAAATACAAGAAAAAAGACAGTGAAATATATTTACGGGACGATAGTGGGATACAATTGTAAAATACGGGAGAATGCTGGGAAAAATGGGAGGGTTGACAGGTAGGTATCCAACACTTTATACAGCATAGAAGACCCAGGATAAAATTCAAAACTAGTCTGACTGTGTTTTGTCAATATATATATATATATATATATATATATATATATATATATATATATATATATATATATATATATATATGTATGTATATATATGTGTATATGTATATATATATATATATATATATATATATATATATATATATATATATATATATATATATATATATATATATATATATATATGTATGTGTGTATATATATATATGTGTGTGTGTGTATGTATATATATGTATGTATGTATGTATGTATGTATGTATGTATATATATATATATATATATATATATATATATATATATATATATATATATATATATATATATATATACATACACACACACACACACACACACACACACACACAAAAGATAAAAGACATTCATTTCCATTTTGGGGTGAATTATTTCTAAATATCTACCTTACATGTCAACGTTTGTCTCTATTTCCACATGTATGGCTGCTGGTAGAAAGAACTTTCCATTGTAACAACATATAATCCTTTGATATGATCCTAGCCTTCCTCCTTGCATAAGTTCTTCGTCTCTCTAGCACATTAATGCACGATCACCCTCCTGTATATGTTTATTCTTACAAAAGGCTGCTTATCGCTGCAGATATGCAAGCTTTGAACTGAATTTGCGTGCACGATTCAAAAAGGAATAATGACGTGTGTGTTTCCTTTCTTTGCTGCGTTAAAATATTTAGACTCCAGCTCTTTGGGAATCCGAGCCCCCCGGTGTCAGCACTATTGGGCGAGTTTCTAAAATAAGTAGCGCATCAATATGTCTGAGCACCCAAAACGAAGTTAACTCTAATTGCATTAGGAACAGAGCTGTGGACCATCTGTTGCACCAGGGCATGCAAACTCCTCTTTCTAACGTCATGTTCAGTGCATACATTGAGATTAAGTTTGTTTCTAGCCTCACTTTCAACTTTTTCCATCTGAATGAATGTTTTTCTGTCAGCAGAAGTAGTTTCGTTTGTGATTCCGGGATATGTTTTCCTGGACGTTTGAAATCGTGTATAAATTAGCGATATTCTGTGTGAAGTTTGCTATGAAATCACCTCACCGTGCATTATTATGATTGCCGAAATAAGCAGTCAAATTTGATTGGTGCCGGTTGTGGTGTCCAGACAGAGTCAGGGGGGCTGGTGATGTTGTGGGAGGCATGAAAAGTTAATCTTTGCCATACTCCGTCTCTCTGTGATCATTGCCTCTGGAGCAGGCATGCCTCAGCACCCAGCTTGCAGGATCATTTGCGGGGGAAATGAGGTTTGAAATAGCGCTGGTGATTCCACTGGCAGAATCCTATTTTTGAGTTTGACATATGACTGCTGTACCATTTACGTATACTGGGACACAATCTGGTTAGGCTTATGTTGGAATGTTATCTGACTATAATAGTAATTATTAAATGCAAATCTGGATGAGGCGCAGCTCACATAACGCAGCATGTTCCTTGGTTTTATTAGCAGGTGAACTGATAATTCATTTCAATTCATGTTGATTTCTATTGCACTTTTTACACTGTAGCTTGTGTCAAAGCTGCTTAACAGAAGTTCTAGTAAATTAAAACTGTCGGTCCAGTTTTAGACTTGAAGTTCAGGTTAGTTCAGTTCAGTGTGGTTTAATTTTCCCTGCTGAAAGTCCAAACACTGTCGAGCAAATCCATCGATGCGCAGCTCCACAAGTCCTAAACCAAGTATGCCAGTGGCGAGGAACAAACCTCACCAATTGACCAAAATGAAGGAATAAAAAAACCTTGAGAGAAATCAGGCATGACCGGATCTCCTCTGGCCAAACTTCTTGTGCAGAGCTGCAGTCTAGGTACCAGATATTGCTAGATCCAATATATTCTAGACAATGAGAAAGCAATATTGTTCCCTCATTTTTTTTTTTTTTTTTACTTTAAAATAAGGATTTGTCCAGTCGGTATTCTTGAAAAACGTTGCCATTTAAGATGAATCTCAATTTTAAGACAATAGTTCACCTAAAAACAAACATTTTGTCATCAGTTACTCACCACTTCCACTTATTCCAAATCTATCTGGGTTTATTTCTTGTGTTGAACACAAAATAAGATATACTTTAAAGAGTTTTGGATACTAACCCTGCTGAAAAATCCAGCCTAAACCAGCCTAGGCTGGTTGGCTGGTTTTAGCTGGTCGACCAGGCTGGTTTTAGAGGGGTTTTGGCCATTTCCAGGCTGGTTTCCAGCCATTTCCAGCCTGGTCTTAGCTGATCAGGCTGGAAAATGACCAGCTAAAACCAGCTTGACCAGCCTGGTTTAAGCTGGGCATAGATGGTTTTGGCTGGGCTCCCAGCCTGGCTAGGCTGGTCAAGCTGGTTTTAGCTGGTCATTCAGTTTCTCTCGCGTACACACACAGCCTACCTCGCGTGTATTCGATCTCTCTCGTGCACACACTCTGCCTCACGTGCATTCGGTCTCTCTGCTTTTGCTTTCCTTTTGTCCAGTCTGGCACCTCGTTCTTCACACGTCTTCTTCACAGTGGTTGGTTGGCATTCACCAATCCCATAATGTGTCACCGCTGTAAACAGGAAGATGTAGGGTAGACTGCAGCCAAAATTAATAATCTTACCAAGTAACGGACCGAGGCATCATATTGTAGTGATAACGGAATTAATATATTTGAAAAGTAATGTGTTACCGTATTAGTTACTGTCAAAAGTAATGCTTTTTAATAATTCACGCATTATTGCCCGACACTGCTAGTAGCCAATGGCTTTCTTTGAATTGAATTTGAAATGTTTTTCTACTGTGGGTACAATTTTCAAGCATTCATCCAGACATCTTCTTTTGTTTTGAACAGTAAAGGGAAGCTCTTAAGGGTTTGGAACCACTTCAGGATGACTAGTAAACTCAGAAAGAGTCTCAGAGAGAATGATAAAAGAAAAATACATCAGTCTTAGCTTAATTTTCCCCCCCACCCATTCTAGGTCATTGAATGTGTTCGTTGTGATGGTGCAAGGCCTTCAGTTGTAAAACCCACTCCGAGTAATTGACTTTCTAGGTTTTATTACCAGCAGAGTTTTCCTTTTCCATTACAGTGGAGACGCAAGGCCGCAGACACTCTCAAAATTTACCATCTTTTTTTAAATTCTTTCGTTAACCTGTAGATCTCCAAATGATATCATACATATTTTTCGAACAAAGTTGAAATTAGGGCGTAAAAGAAAAGGACCATGCTACCTGTTATCAGCAGCGGTGGCAAGTTATATCTCAGGAACACAATGGCTTAGGTGGAACTCAATAAACGAGTTAAAGCAAGGACGATTTCAAAGACAGCCTGTCTGATAACAAAAGAGCGTATCTGGTAATGAATGACTGGTGAACGCTGGCTTGCCTGTGAAGTACTGGGGAAGGGAGGGGAGCTAGATGGAGTGTGACTGCCGAGCGCTTGCCAGTGTGTTTTATGGCTAATTGAAGCATTTGTGGTAAAACAGCCATGAATGGCACCCTTTAGAATTAGAGCAGGTTAATATATTGTGATCCCACAATTAGCCCACGATTGTTAAGATCTGTTTAATTCGGTGGGGTCCATTAAGCGGAATGGGAAAGGTCCTATCTATTTTTCTTCCCTTCTTACTGAGGCTGTTTCTCTTTGGAGCTTGTCAGAGGCAATCGATGGCTGCGGACAAGGCTCCGGGGGTTGCCAGGCAAATCTGACCATTCTGGCACAGAGTTGGATGTACTTTGCAAGTCTTGGTTGCTCTTTGAATTATGAGTCTGAATGGAGGACAAAGGTTATAGAGCCTGCTTCATAGAATACTGAGAGATAACCGATGTCGTAAGAGGAGAACGGTTTTTGGCAGAACTTTTGATTGCCGTATAAACCCTGGAGAACCCTCTGTCATGCTAGATAAAGTCTGACTGAGAGTTCACACTTATAATGAGTAGTTTTACCATGCTCTGGTTTTTATTTACGTGCACACCGAATGAAAATCCTCAAATGAATAATAGGTTTTCTCAAACCTATGGGAAGCCATCCCAAAATAACCAGGATTATGATTAGATTGGGGCAGCGCGGTGGCGCAGTGGGTAGCGCTGTCACCTTACATCAAAAAGTTCACTGGTTCGAGTCCTGGTTGGGTCAATTGGCATTTCTGTGTGGAGTTTGCATGTTCTTTCTGTGTTCGCGTTGGTTTCCTCTGGGTGCTCCGGTTTCCTTAACAAGTCCAAAGACATGCACTATAGGTGAATTAGGTGAGCTAATTTGTCTATAATGTATGTGTGTATATCCTAGTCCTCCAGGTTGCGAGATAAACATTGGGCTGCCGATCCACCTCGTAAAAAATTACATGCTACGAAACACCAACATTGTGCAGCTAAATATCAGCGCTGATATAAAAAACGGCCCTGAAAGTAAGTACAGTTGAAACCAGAAGTTTACATACACTCTAAAAAAAGGAATATAACCATTTAAAAAAATGGCCAGAATAATGAGAGATTTTTTTATTATTATTAATTTCTAGACAATCAAAGGTTCACACACATTTCTTTGGTATTTTTTTAGCTTTGCTTTGAAAAAAAATTTGTAAACTTTGGTCAAAATTTGGGTATCCTTCCACAAGCTTCCCACAATAGTTTGAAGGAATTTTGGCCCATTCCTCCTAACAGAATTGATGTAACTGTGTCAGATTTGTTGGCTGTATTGCACAAACAAGTGTTTTCAACTCTACCCACAAATTTTCTATAGGATTGAGGTCAGGGCTTTGTGATGGCCACTACAAAACATTCACTCTGTTGTCCTTAAAGCAGATTATAACTAATTTGGCAGTATGCTCAGGGTCATGGTCTGTTTGGAAGACCAATTTGTGGCCAAGTTTTAATTTCCTGGCTGATGTCTTGAGATGTTGCTTCAGTATTTCTACATACTGCTCTTTCCTCATGATGCCATCTATGCTGTGAAGTGGACCAGTCCCTCCTGCAGCAAAACAGCCCCACAACATGATGCTGCCACCCCCATACTTTCAGTTAGGATGGTGTTCCTAGGCTGTAAGCTTCCTCTTTGCCCTCCAAATGTAGCCTATGGCCAAATAGTTCTTAGTTTCATCAGAGCACAGGACATGTCTCCAATATTAGTCTTTTCCCAGTGTAATTAAGCAAATTGTAATCTGCCTTTTTTTGTTGATTCCCTCATGTTGTCACACAATGAAGCAGTGTGTTTGAGGGTTTCCTTAAATACTATTCTACAGCTGTGCCTCCAATTAATTCAAATGTTGTCAATTAGCCAATCAGAAACTTCCAAAACCTTGACATCATCATCTGAGCTTTTCCAGAGGCAGAATAATCTTATTGGATGTAAACTTGACTTTCAAGAACAGTTATAACAATTTCTAAAAAATTATATCTCTCATTATTCTGCTATTAGGCAGAACAGATTCAAATGTGATAATCCTAACTTACCTAAAAGGGAAAAAGTTTAGTCACATTAACATCTGACTTTTTAAAATGGTTATGTGCCTTTTTATACAGTGTATGTAAACTTCTGGTTTCAACTGTAAGTAGGTATGATTAGCCTGATGTATATGCTCAGCATTTCACAGTCTGCCTGAGTTTTTTTATGAAGTTGCCGTAGACAAATTGTAGGTTGACAGCAAAAGCGTATTTCATAGATTGGATGATATATTAGATATTATTAGCCAACCATTAAACAGCAGGCTAAGTCACAGGCTATGACTTCTCTCTGGTGGTTTTACGTCAGAGATCAGGTGCCCTGCGAATGTTTTGTTATCTCGTGGAAATGTGTGCTGTTATCAATTCCAATACAGAATTAGAAAACATGTCCCAAGGAGGGCATTATGAACTCAATGCAACCAGGCTTAGCATTTTCCTCCCTGCCAGTGTCTAATCAAACGTTGGCTCTATCAGTAGTAAAATCTCTTAAATAGAGTGAGATAAGTAAAACGGCCCTGTTTTGATGTCTCAAAAGCAGCTCCCGTGAGCATAGGGACATGCTGGTGTGTAATCGTGGGAAACTATTAATAGAAAAGGGATCAAATGGGGTGATCGCTGCACATGGGACTGGAGGCTAAGCAATGCAACACTTCTATCTAAAGAGGACAGTCCCCCTGCAGCCGCCTCGATCGTGCCCGAACGCTATCAGCAAGCGATACTAATCCTGTGGTGTGCATAAAAGGATTTGTTCTTGTTGGCCTGCATGCGCCACGTCCCCCAGCAATTTTTGGTGTTTATCTTCTGCAATTGCTAAGTCCCGTGGGTTTTGGTGCTGGAACTTCCAGTGCCTGCGACTTTTCCATTGCCACCACACCAGAGATACTGCCCCTCTTGCGCTACCATCTGAGGCAGAGCCAGAGATGGCAACATCAGAGACTGGAAGCAGCGTTTAGCATTTAGCATTTGACTCTGTAATCACACTTCATATGCTCAAAAAATATTTCAGTTCACAATAAGCCGCCTTATCCGTGAATTGCCAGCTTGAATTTTGTTGATGAGCCATTAGAGACCTCTGAGTTAGGGATCGGAAGGACTGAACTTCCCCTTTTATTGTTTCTTACCTCTTTGCCGCTACTTCTCTGGGTAGTTGCTGTTTGTCAGCTCGGTTAATGGGTTTCTTAGGGGAGATATTATTTTGGTCCAGTAAGCTGCATGTTTAATGTATGACTGACAGTGCTGACTCATGTGGCTTAGGCAATTTGTAGTTGAAAGAGATTTTGTAGTGGAACAAAATAAATAAATAAAGGATATGCTGCAAAAAAAAACTTAGTGATTATGAAGCACTGCTCCACCCAGTGTGAAAACAGACAAAATCGACTCCAGAACAAGGGTATAATAGTTTGGGATTTTTCATTAGTTTTAGTTTCTATTTCGTTTTGACTTTTTTTGTTCACAAATTCTTTAGTTTTAATTACTTTTTAGAGGGAGATTTACTAGTTTTTATTAGTTTGACCTAGTTTTAGCTTAGTTTTTATTAGTTTCAGTTAAGGGTGTCACGATACTCCAAATCCTCGATTCGATTACATTTTCGATTCTAAAGTCACGGTTCGATTCGATTTGATTATGAATATTTAATATATTAATAACGAATTAATTATTTGTAGCCTACCGTTTAAACTACCCGACCTGCATGGTCTTTGTTTTACCTATAAACAAATCATACAGTAAATAATTAAAGGCAAGATACACACATAATTATTACCTGTCAATCACTTTTTCTGTGGGACTCGTAAATAGGCAGTGATCTGTGTCGTTATAATGGCGTCTGTAAAAAAGGCGCACAACCAATAGGAACCAGATTACAGTATCTGAGCTGTTCGCTAAAATTACTAAGTACAAGTGAGTGAAAGATTGAAGCAGTCTACTGACCCTCTGACTGCCTGGACCCGCTGTCTCGAGCGCATGACAGTGTATGTGCGTCTGTTTGGGCGTCTGTGTGTGAATGAGTTTGTGTGGTTACGTGATGTGCGTTTACAGCGGTAGTGAGGAAGAAGGGCGGCTCAGAAATGCTACACGCCACTGTGGATGTCGATCGTTGTTGTTCTAAAATACCATTCAAAAACAAAGACATATTAGTGTAAACAGGGCCTGAGTATGTATTTTTCGCGAGCGGATTTGCAACGGGGGTGGGGCGGAGCATCGCAATACTAATACTTACATAGCAGAGCTTGCAAACTGTGTTTATTTTTTGATGTTTACAACTCAAACGTTGTCAACATAACTCACTGGAAATCCAAAATACTTCCACACCGGCGACTTCATTGAAAGAGGAGAGGGTTTAAGCTCTGTCAACGGGTCTCCTGCGTCTGCAGTTTAACAAGCACTTCAACAAGTGTGTTTTTTCCCGCTTGGCAAGCCAAGCTGACGTGACATGGGGGCGTGGCAGCATCGACGATTCTATTTTTTGCATAATCAAAATTGAGCATAAATTTAAAATCGAAATCGTGACACCCTTAGTTTCAGTATAGTTTTAGTTTAATTTCTAAATAAGGATATTTGTTAGATGCAAGATTCAAAGTCAATAGAATAAATATTGTATAATAAAAACTCAGCCATACAATTTTTGAAACCTGTATTGATGAACACTATCATCTACCAATACCATCTACCCATCCTTAAACTCAAATGCAGCAGCCCACAAGATAGCAGCCTTAAGTATAATATGTCTGCAAGGCTGCTCTGAGGTTAGATACACAGTAGTGATGGGAAGTTCAGATATTTACCGCGGATGTTTGGACTCAACATACCAAAATTATGTAGTCAGCAATAGTAATTTCAGTCAGTTAAAACATCACCATGGCATGATCTGTAAAATGTCTTACAGTACAGTTTTGCAACCCAAATGAAGCATGATTCACTTATTTAAATTCCATTACGACTTTCTTTTATGAAATAAATGTACGTTTTTCACCAGATCCTCTCATTTAAGCCCTCGGTTTACCCGTGCTGCTGTTGTTTAAGTTTAGTTCAGAGGCAGTGGCGCAGTAGGTAGTGCTGTCGCCTCACAGCAAGAAGGTCGCTGGTTCGAACCTCGGTTCAGTTGGCGTTTCTGTATGGAGTTTGCATGTTTTCCCTGCCTTCGCGTGGGTTTCCTCCGGGTGCTCCGGTTTGCCCCACAGTCCAAAGACATGCGGTACAGGTGAATTGGGTAGGCTATATTGTCCGTAGTGTGTGAATGTGTGTGTGGATGTTTCCCAGAAATGGTTTGCGGCTGCGTAAAAACTTCCTGGAAAAGTTGGTGGTTCATTCCGCTGTGGCGACCCTGGATCAATAAAGGGACTAAGCCGACAAGAAAATGAATAAATGAGAGCAGGCTGTCATGTACTGTCTGTGTTTGGTTCACTGAATCACGCATGCACAGTATTATTGGATTACCGCTTCTCCATTTTTATCTCAGTGTAACGTTACTGTTCTAATAACTGAATGAGAGTATATTTCAAGTCAGAGGGGGATGTTGAGCATGTTAAAACATACGTAGTTTGTGGATAAGTGCTTACTGGAGACGCGAATCGTTTCAAATGATTCAGTTCGTTTTGGTGAACTAGTTCAACCGGTTTACTTAGAAGATCCGATTAAAAATATTTGATCGCGATCGAGATACAGAAATAAAACCAATTATTGGGAAGGAGGCTTTTGCTATTATTTTAGTTCGTTTCAGTTAGTATTGTATGTTCACAATACAGCTTCAGTTAGTTCTAGTTTAAAGAAAAAACTGTTTTTTATTTTTATTTCAATTAACGACAATTATTTAAAATTTTAGTTTTCGTTTTCTCGTTCGTTTTCGTTAACTATAATAACCTTGCTCCAGAGTAAAATGTCCCATTTTCTCCCCCTCTTCTTTCTTCCCCCCCCCACCCTTTTCATTTCACCCCTTAAGAAGATAGATGAGGAAAATGAGGCCAACTTGCTGGCAGTGCTCACAGAAACCCTGGACAGTATCCCAGTGGATGAAGACGGGTTGCCTTCGTTCGAAGCCCTGGCAGATGGGGACGTGACCAATGCCAGTGATCAGAGCTGTCCTTCTACCCCTGACGGCTCGCCACGCACCCCAGAGCCAGAGGAGCCTTCCCTGGTAAGAGACTCTCCCTTAGTGTTTCCCTTTTGCCCAATCCTATTTGGGCATGAAGCATGGCCCTCTCATTTTATTTCCTCGCTCTTCCCCAGTCCCACTGTGTTTCACTTTCCCAGACTCCCTCTGTCTGGTCTACACTAGCACCAGATAAGGAGATGCTGCAGACCTGTCACCAAAAATGGGTACAGACTCGACAGACAGTGGCAGCCTCCCATTGATGTCTGTGCAGAAAACATAGGCACAGCGCTGTTGAAACAGCAAATCAAAGTAGACCAGTGTTCCTGAGGTGTTAATTGCACTGTTCATTACTGTAAAAAGGGAACACGTGCAAGGCTGTCAAGCTGAAGTAACAAAAAAAATATGCAATTTGATCAAGGAGACTATGCTCGCTAATAAAACAGCAACAATTGAAATATATAAATAGAGATTTACATTTTAAAACATGCTAAATCAATTGGCTTATCAGCTTACAAAGAGAATCCTTGGCATTTCAAGAGACCATACCCGCATAATGCTAACAACAGCAAGGTCATGGGTTTGATTCCCAGGATATTCATGAACTGGTACTACTATAATTTAGATGAAATGTAAGTCACTTTGGATGCAAGCTTCTGCCAAATGCATAAATGTATTGCAAATATTGTTTGGAGTTCTTTGCGTGTTATTTTAAATTCATGCCTGTAATCCCTATGATCTGTTTCATCGCTCTGTTTGTAGCTGAAGAAGCTCCTCCTGGCCCCTGCTAACTCCCAGCTCAGCTATAATCAATACCCAGGTGGCAAGGCACAGAACCATGCAGCCAGCAACCAACGGATCAGACCAGCACCTGCTGTTGCCAAGGTAGCTGCTCACCGCACTTCTTGCATCAAAGGCCTGGTGTGTGAGCTCATCTCCTAGTTCAATGTCATTTTACCTTTCGGATAAATTATACAAGTAGTCTGCTCACTCTGGGGAACTAAAGCTTGATTAAGTTGTATCTGTTATGGAGGTGTTGTGGCTGTCTTGCCTTACCCTTGATGACTTTCAGAACATCTTCCATCTCATTTCCATGAACAATGCTGAGGTGTCTTGATTGAGATTGAAGCAATGATTTGTTGCAATGGTTTATTACACCCAAGTCATGTTGTAAGCCAAATGAAAAATGAGTAGATTTTGAAGCAAACACCATGTGTGATTCTCTTCCCTTCACACAAACACACTCATGCACATGCGCACCTCTCTTTGAGGAGTTAATTTTCCATAATGACTTTGACTCCTCTGTTTCTGGAGCTCTGCACATGGCAGGGTCCCAGAGGACACCGCTGGCTCCTCCTGCTGCCTGCGTGCAGATCTTCCTGGAGCCGTCCCAAGACCTCGTAATTAAGATGATGGGCAAAGCACACTTACGTTGCCTTTTGGGAGACTAAACCAGCTCTGCGTTAACCCGCTGTTCTATTCATCCTATGTTACCTGTGTCCCATGTTACATTCCATGCTCATTCCTCACTCTTTCTGTATGTCTCTCTGATTCTTGTTCTTTAGACAGAAAACCCCTGGAACAGCAAACCACGAGGGGCCTGTCCCAACCGGTCCATGAGACGTCCCTGCACTGAGCTGCTCAAGTACCTCACCTCTAGCGACGAGGCCTTCCAGACCAAAGCCGGTGAAGCCAAGAGCACCTGGACAGGTTGCGGCAAGGACAGGGGAGGTGCTTGCATCTCATCCTGCTCGTCTTCTTCCTCTCCATCGTCCTCGTCCACCTCCTCTTTCTCCTCCCTGTCGTCCTGCTCGTCTTCCACCGCCTCCAAAAAGAAGACGTCCTCTGCCTCCCCATCATCACAGCAGCAGCAGCTGGCAGTGCAGGCCCAGCGAGGTGAGAGCCAGGCAGCCAGCACGTGTAGTGTGGCTGGTGAGGGGGCGGGGAAGTGGCGGCGGTGTACACAAGGGGAGCAGTCCGCCCCCATTGCACTGTCCCACGGAGGCGGCTGTGGCCATGCTTGCTCCGGCGAAGAGAGGAGGCCACCAGGCCTTCACCCAGGTGCTGACCCAAGCAGCTTGGCCGCTGCCCGCTTTATTAGGTACATGCACTCTTACTCTCTCCCGCCTAGAGAGACGGGTCATGCAGGCAGCTGTGGTCATTGCCTTGAGGCGGGCGGCGTAGCTGAGGCTGGCCATGCTAATAGGCACATCACGGTGACCATTAGGAAAAGGAGGCAAGAGCTAGAGCACCCCATGCTCAGTCAGCTGCTCACCTCCAGGCCCAGGCCGGCCCGTTACCGGGCTCACCTGCACTTACCCAGTGTCCCCCAGAATAAAAGGCAAGATCTACTTGACAAGACTCCTAGAGTCCAAGAGAGCCCTGGACGCTTAAAACAAGCTAGCTGTGAGCAACCTAGAATAACACCAAGCTCATATGAGCAAACATTTAGTATGGGCGACCAGAGTAATCTTGAGTGTTCATCAGAGCTTAAATTAGATCTAGAGAGCTGGTTGAGCATGCCAGAACAGGTGACAGGAAGCGGCTTGCATGATCTGGTGGGCCATGCCGGGGAGGATGTTTTTGATGATGTCATAGGCAGCCCCATGTCATTCTCACAGGGCCTGCCAAGCCCATTGTTCCCAGACTCTTTAGTTCCAGAGCGCACACCCTCCGACTCACAAAAGCAGGCACTCTGCAAGCACCTTGATGACCAAGTCCCACCAATGTTAGGTAATCATTGCTGCATCCCTGCCCTCTCTCCTTTGCCTCTCCTCCTTTAACTGCTTCCCCGTTTGACCACACACTAACCCCAGCGCTAACTCAAACCTAACATTTACTTGAGAGCAAAAACAAAAGCAGCCAGCCGCACCATTCGCTCCAAATGGTCAACCCCTGAATTGGCACAAACCTTTATCTGTAGATGAATTCTAAATGAAAGATGGGGAACGCCTGTGTAACACTTTGAACTATCACGTCGCCCAATTTCAAACTCAGTTCTGTGCTGAAAAGCTTCTTTCTTGGGCTGCAATAATATAGCTGTCTAACAGAGAGATACTCCCTAGCTGCAGTTGGAGACGGTCGCAGCCTCAGGCAACTGCACACGCTTCCTTGACTCTTCTTTCTTCCTCTGCTTTGGTTTCAATTGCATGCGAAATTTCTTCTTGTTAGAGTTCATTTTAGCTGTACGAAACATTTGTGCCATTCTTTTTCATGTCATAGTCTGTTTTACATTTTCTGCTCATTTCGACTGTTGGAATGTGGTGGACCTTGTATGATAGGCTGGGAAACTGAACACATGCCATCACTTCATCCTGCCTCACTAAGTATGCAGTCAGATAAAGACAAAAACTATGGGGTCAAGTTAGCACAACTATTGGTTTTTCCCAAAATTTATGGCTGGAGAGGCCTCTAGCCTTTCAGAGCAGGGTTGGATTTGCAACACCATTGCTGTCACTGATTGAGTCTCAGAGATTTAGTTGTAGATGTGGACCTGAAATATTTTGGGTACAGTGTGAACTAGTAAATTAATTACACATGCTCCTTTGTGTTCTGCAGCCAAACCAACCATCTTGCCACTTCCTTTGACCCCAGAGTCTCCAAAGTAAGTGAGAGAGTTTTTACACAACTTTTGTAGAGCAGACAAAGTCTAAACTCAAAAAAAAAAAAAAAAGGAAAAATGATGAGGCATTTTGTTAATTTCATTTCCATTTGTAAGCTCACACAAACATGTTCAGCACCCTTTCCCTGTTCTCATGTCTGTTTTTCCCCTCCTTTGTGTTGCAGTGACCACAAGGGATCTCCGTTTGAGAACAAAACCATTGAACGCACACTGAGTGTGGAGATCTGTGGAACCCCAGGTAAACAAACTTCGGTTTTGCTCAAAAACTATTCTACAAAAGATGAAAATTCAGTCTCTTCAAAACGAAATCCTGCTGTTGTCTGATTGTTAATCTAAAATTTCTTGCGGTTCTTTTCTTTTTTTTTTATCATTTACTTGTAAAGATAAGATTTCTTTGGCAAAGGGCAAGGTCTTCAACGAGACTACTTTGATAGTTTCATTAAAGCGAAAGGTTCAAGGTGAACTGATGGAACATGGTCAGAATTTTACACAGTCCTGCATTGATTACTTTTTCCATTCCTCGGGTGATTTATTGGAAAGTTTCACTCTTCCCCTTTGAAGAGTTAATATTCTCTCTTTCTCATTTAAAGTCTAATGCCTTTTGACTGGGCAGTTTGCTGCTTCAATACATCAGAGATAAATTGTTGTGGCATTATTATTGTTTTAATTGCTTCTGCTAAGCAATTTGGTTTTGCCGATATAATCTGCATCGTTTTTCAGTCAGTCTGGCAATTTGATTAGGGACATTAAGGTAATTTCCTATTTTTCTAGTTATGAGAAGGGCCACTTTGTGAAATTGAGCCTTCATTTTCACTATATATATATATATATATATATATATATATATTTAAATATATATTAAAAAAAAAAAAAAATATATATATATATATATATATATATATATATATATATATATATATATATATATATATATATATATATATATATATATATATTAGCACCCCTGTTTATTTTTTCCCCGATTTCTGTTTCATGGAGAAAAGATTATTTTAACAAATTTCTAAACATAAAAGTTTCAATAACAGTTTCTATACAGCTTAAAGTGACATTTAAAGGCTTAACTAGGTCAATTAGGTAAACTAGGCAGGTTAGGGCAATTAGGCAAGTTATTGTATAACGGTGGTTTGTTCTGTATACTATTGAAAAGAAAAGTAGCCTAAAGGGGCTAATAATTTTGTCCTTAAAATTGTGTTTAAAAAAAATTAAACTGCTTTTATTCTAGTTGAAATAAAACAATTAAGACTTTCTCCAGAAGAAAAAAATATTATCAAACATACTGTGAAAATTTCCTTGCTCTGTTAAACATAATTTGGCAAATATTTTTAAAAAAAATCAAAGGGGGCCTAATAATTCTGACGTCAATTTTATATATATATATATATATATATATATATATATATATATATATATATATATATATATATATATATATATATATATATATATATATATATATATATATATATGTGTGTATGTATGTATGTATGTATGTATGTGTGTGTGTGTGTGTGTGTGTGTGTGTATATATATATATATATATATATTAGAGGTTAAATGACTTTAGATTTTTGGAAGTCGACTTTTGTTATCAAATTCGAGTCGAGACCGACTATGACTAATGACTTCATCAATAAAACAAAACATGCAAATGTTTTGCAGCATGCCACAATTTGTGATTTATTTGCAGAAAATATATACACAGCTCATAACGCATTGCAAAAACAATTCACCATTACCAGTGACTAATTTTAGTTCTAAACAAATGCATTGCAAACACTTTCATTTAGTTAATAATGCAACATTAGCCCTCGGGCTATTTTTTACTGTTATTAAAATGCAGTCAACACATTGATCACTGCACGTTATAGTAATATATTTTAATGCAAAAACAATGCATAAGTTCTCAGCAACAAGATTCATGTGAAGTTATTCATAACATAATGCACGAAACACAAAGGATATAGCATTAAGTCATATAACCCTGTCAGAGATTTGCTCAGATGGATAATTTACCGCTATGATCGTGCGCGCTAGAAAGCTGCTTAAAATCCTGCTCAAGTCGATCGTTTTTAAGGTTGCTGGCTCATCTTGGATATCAGAAGTCTCCTTGCTGCACATCTACACCGCGTTCACAGGGATGATGTTTACACACGCTGTGAAGTTTTTCACACCTTCGCTGCTGCGCACTTCACGGTTTCTGCGCGCTTCACAGTTCATTCAAAAAATATGTCCTATACTTTGCAAAGGGTAATCGCCAAATACAATTACTTTTCCAAGGTTGCGTAAACGTGATTGGCTATCGTCTGTTCTAGGGTATTTGTATGGAGTGATTTAACTGGCATCTGTTTGACAATTTAAAGTTCACTCAGAGTTCATATAAATCTTTGTCGCTGACATAAGAAAAACAACATGTAAAAAATTACTTTAGGTAATCTGAGGACAGTTTCATTCACTGAACCACCTCAGTGTCCAAAGCTGGCATGTAGTTCAGGTCAAAAAACACTCAATCTGCGCTGCACGGCTAGTCGACACCAATCAAAAGTGTCACATCAGAGCATTAACGTTGACTAGATTAGTCGATTTCTAGTCGATTAGCGATTATTCGACTAGTCGGTGCAACCCCTAATATGTATATGTATATATATATATATATATATATATATATATATATATATATATATATATATACTAGGGGTTGCACCGACTAGCCGAATAATCTCTAATCGACTAGAAAACATATTTATATATGAAATCATCTCGACTAGAAATCCTATTAATATATGTCGGCGCAATAGCCTAGTGGTTAGCGCGCCGACATATGTGCAGTAGCACGTCAGGGCGTCCCAAGTTCGAATCCCAGCTCAAGGACATTTCCCTACCCTACCCCCCTCTTTCTCTCCAACTTCGCTTCCTGTCTAAATACTTTCCTATGTAATAAAGGCCATAACTAAATCTTTATATATATATATATATATATATATATATATATATATATATATATATACACATAATTTTTTTGACATGTTGGTAAATATAATTAAACCCATACGAAGTGTATGTCAGCTAGTTCTAAAACACAACACTTCAGCAGTTCTCCCCTTTTTCACTTTCTTTCTCTCAGCATAAATCATGCAGGTAATTATTTCTGTATCCCCCGTGCAGAGATTAATCATTTCAGGTCAATAAAAACAAAATGGCTGCCCTTTTCCTCTCACAATGTGTCATGGTGAATGGGCCATTTGGTATTCACTTACTGCAAGGTAATGGCCCTCATTGTAGAGGGTTGACCTAGCCTGAGGGTACAATGCAACACTATGTAAGGTGCATTTGCTCAAACGTGGATTATTTCATAAATGTCAAAGAAGCCGCACATTTTGTGACTTCTACCATAAGTGTTTGTCATTTCTGACTTAAAGATGTATTTTAACTTTTAGGATTAAAGTCATAGAAGGTCACCTTTATGACCTATCCTGTAGTCTGCCTTAAAGCAAACCCTTTACAATTGGAGTAATCATAATGGGGCGAGGCAGTGGCGCAGTAGGTAGTGCTGTCGCCTCACAGCAAGAAGGTCGCTGGGTCGCTGGTTCGAACACACGCTCAGTTGGCGTTTCTGTGTGGAGTTTGCATGTTCTCCCTGCCTTCGCGTGGGTTTCCTCCGGGTTATAGGCTAAATTGTCCGTAGTGTATGAGTGTGTGTGTGTGAATGTGTGTGTGGATGTTTCCCAGAGATGGGTTGTGGCTGGAAGGGCATCCGCTGCATAAAAACTTGCTGGATAAGTTGGCGGTTCATTCCGCTGTGGTGACCCCGGATTATTAAAGGGACTAAGCCGACAAGAAATTGAATGAATGAATGAATAACTAATCATAATAATAATAAACAAGTCCATGTAAAGTCGGATAAAAGTCCAAAGTCATAACATATACTACTGTTGGGGCTTGTTTATCATGCCAACAGTGTGAGGAAGCTGTTGAATTATAAAATGGCCAGGTTTTTCCTCTGCAGAGCAGAACACATTGACACCTGCAGAATCGCCAGTGCTATGAAAGTGCCAGATTTAATACTGTTCCCTAATCCCCATCCTTCTAATAGATTAACTTGAGCGGGGGTTCCTTTAATTATGGTATCATATGACACCCAGGTCAGTGTGCGTTACGTTCCTTGCATGGCATTTTAAGATTACCGCAGGGATCAGTTCTGTAAGCTTTAAGCAATAATTCGTTCAGAGGTCCCCTTGTAATTCACACCCTGCCAGAAACAGACGAGAGAACCCACTGCTATATGATTAGTGTTCGTATCTGTGCGCATTCATCATGGCTGCCTTTATGTAATGCCATGTAATGTAATTTATGTAATGTAATGTAAAGGCGATAATGGTCCTTGGTTTATGACCCTTCATGCATTGTTTTGCCCAGATGGTGTTTGATTGGTGCAGCAGAAGTTCTTTTGGCAGTGCGTGCTTTCTTTTCATAGCTCATTGCATTGGCATGATGATAAATTTAGTCAAGGCCACTGTTGTTTTGTATGCCGAATCAGTCTTGCGCTGGCTGCGGTACTGTATCCATTTAATTTAGTGACTGACATAAATGAAGACAAAAAAAAAGATAGAGGAGGGGGATGTTCGAAATAATGGGCATTCTGTTTGAAAAATCTGCTTCAGGATAGGCTCGTAAAGGATGTGATCTTGAAAACATTCTGAAATGGCTGTCGCTTGATGCACTTAAAAAACACTCGGTGTTTAATCAAAATGAAAAAATTATTAATAGAGAGCTTGTGATACAAGCTATGAATCAGGAAAGCAGAAATCAAAGACACGTTGATATAGAAAGAGAGAAGGAGAAGTGGAAGGAAATAATGAGGAACTACCCCTGGTTGTTTGTGCAAGTGCATTAACCATGCCATAAAGCAGCACATCTCAAGACTTCCCATATAAGTGCCATCTGTTGGCACATAAATCTGTCAAGATGGTTGGGGTTCATGAGGAGAAAAGGTGGCAAAGATGAAGAGAATGATAACAGCTCCCGCATCACCGTGCTTTCATCGGAGTCCCATGAGGATAGCATTCGCGCATCTGTCGAAACCACCAGTTCTATCATTATAAGATCTGACTGTTTACTTTCTGATGAATTAGGATTGTTTACGGTCTGGAGGAAGTTTAATTGAGTAACTCTGTGTCTGTATCGCAGTGCAATCTGAGGTCACATTGATCTGTCAGGGTCGCAATAAAATGCGGATAAGGATTAGCCCTAAATGAAAGGGAATATTTTAATCAGGCTCGAGTGTTCAATCACTTAGAGACACTCTTGAGCACTGTTGAGGAATGAGAGTGATCCCGTTTGGTAAATCTTTTGTCTCTTCTTCCCTCCAGGTCTGACACCACCTACCACGCCTCCTCACAAAGCCAGTCAAGAGAACCCTTTCAAAGTATCACTCAAAAACAAGCTGTCTTCATGCTCTCCCTCGGCCCTGACAAGCAAAAGGCCCAGGCTGAGTAATGGGGGCTCTTGCCCTCAGCCAACCAGCGGCTCTATTCGGAAGGGCCCAGAGCAGACTGAGCTCTATGCCCAGCTGAGCAAGGCGTCCTCCACTATGCCCCAAGGGGGCTTGGAGGATCGTCGGGGCAAGCGGCCCATGCCCCGTGTCTTTGGCGATCATGACTATTGCCAATCTACAAGCACAAAACGAGACAGCACCACCCCAGCTGCAGTGGTACCCGGGCCAACAGAGGGCCGGCATGTGGAATGTAAAGACTTGAACATGCCAACCTCCACTACTACGACATCATCGTTGTCTTCCACCCCCCCTTCGTCTTCCTCACTGGCCAGGCAGCTTCAAGGCCTTTCCCCAACACCTCAGGAGGCTTGTCCGGACACATATGCTCACGTGCAGCACCACGACTCAAGCTCCAAAATGACAATGGACTGCAGTTCTGGTGGCAGGAAACTTCTTCGGGACCAGGAGATCCGGGACGAGCTCAACAAGCACTTTGGAAAGCCTCAGCAAGCCTTCTATAGCGGGGTAGTGGGAGAGCCGAGGGGCAAACAGCCAATTGAGGACAGTGACTCTGGGGATGAGTACCCGGGTCTACTCGGCGACTACATCCACCCAGGTCTGCCTGATTTCGAGGACCTGGAGGTAGGCCGGGAGCGCCTGTTCTACTTGGGGGAAGGTTCTCCACTCGAGCTGCTCCTCGAAGGGTCACCCTCCAGCTCCCCTTCCAGCAGTTCCTTTTCATGGTGCTCTGTCTCGCCTCCTTCCTCTCAGCTCTCCCCACAGCACCTCCGCTGGCCACGCTCCATCTCCCGCTCCCGTTCTCGTTCTTCATCTCACCACAGGCGCAGATCCCTCTCCAGGTCTCCCTACTCCCGCTCCGGGTCTCCCAGCAGCCGTTCTCCCTCTTGGTAAGTTCCAGTTGAACCGACCATTGTTGGGTGTAATTTGTTACTGTAATTAAATTACTTTTCCACTGAAAAGTGATGTGGGTGACACGGTGGCTCAGTGGTTAGCACTGTCACCTCACAGCAAAAAGGTTGCTGGTTCGAGTCTTGGCTGGGTCAGTTAGCCTTTTTGAGTTTGTATGTTCTCCACATGTTCACATGGGTTTCCTCCGGGTGCTCCAGTTTCCCCCACAAGTCCAAAGACTTGTGCTATTGGTGAATTGGGTAAGCTAAATTGTCCGTATTGAACGTGTGTGAATGAGTGTGTATGGATGTTTCTCAATACTTGGTTGCAGCTGGAAGGGCATCCGCTGTGTAAAACATATGCTAGATAGTTGGCGATTCATTCCGCTCTGGTAACCCCTGATGAATAAAGGAACTAAACCGAAGGAAAATGAACAAATGAATGTAAAGCATGGGTTACTTAAGGTCACTGAATTACAATTACGTACAATATCCTTGCTTAAATGCTGTGTATAGAGTCAACACTTCTATATAAATCAATTCAGAGACATAGAGAAATTGTATTTTTGCTTATACAAATTTATTTAACAGATTAATAATATTTTTTTCAATTAAGTAAACTACATTTATTTGAACAATTAGTTCATGATAGTATAAGGCAGGGTTTTTCAAAGTCTAAGACAGTGGGCCTCCCTTTTGACACAACTTATCCATTGGCGCCCCCTCCTCCCAAACACGCACGCACACACACACACACACACAAAAAGTTCTGGAGGTTTTCCTGCTACCTCATCATGCTTGGATTCAAAGTGTCGCCGAAGTTTAGCGGGTCTCATGCTGTTATTAGCCAAAATATCTTGACAAACCACACATAAAGGTCGTGATTCATCATCTGGTCCTGTCCATGTAAATTCTAAACTCAAATACTGATCATCATATCGTCGTCTTTTGGGTTTGAGCCCTGAACTTGAAGGCTTTGAATCGGGGGGTCTCAGAAACCGATCCATTGTATTAGCAGGCATATCCCTGTATTGGCGGGCTTGCCAAACAGAAGCGAATTCACAGCTATGGCCTTCTGGGTAAAAAAGGTTTTCTTATTTTTGACGTATTATTTTTTTTAGCTTTGTTTAATTAAAACGTTTAAAAATAATAAAAAATACATATAATAATTAAACTTAATAATTATATTTTTATTATATAATATTTTTTCCCGCGCCTCCCCTGACATGCTCTGGCGCCCCCCAGGGGAGGCGCGCCTCACAATTTGAAAACCCCTGGTATAAGGTATACATTCAGAGAACCACAGTACAGTGGTCCCTCGCTATAACGCGGTTCACTTTTCGTGGCTTCGCAGTTTCGCAGATTTTTTTCGTGTAATTTGACATGCCTTTTTTTTTCGACAGCGCATTGTGTTCTGCATCCTGATTGGCTATAGACTATTGTCAGTCAATCTCCTCCATGTCTCCTGTACAGTACAATATGCATTCAGCTTGTCAGATTTACATAAATCGTTAATCGCTAGCTGTGTGATTCTGAAGAGCTGTTTTCTTCTCACAATGTCGACGAAACAGTCGAAAGGCACCCGCAGTAGCACCTAAAAGGCCGAGGAAGATGCTTACCATCGCACAAAAAGTTGAACTTCTGGTCATGCTAAAGGAAGGTAGCAGTTACGCGGCTGTAGGGCGCCATTACAGAATAAATAAATGAAGATCAAATGTTTGTTCATTTCCCAGAGATAGGTTGCGGCTGGAAAGGCATCCGCTGAGTAAAAACTTGCTGGATAAGTTGGCGGTTCATTCCGCTGTGGCGACCCCGAATTAATAAAGGGACTAAGCCGACAAGAAAATGAATGAATGAATGAATGAATGAATGAATGTTTGTTCATTCTATGATACTGGGCTTATTTTTATACGAAGGTTTGAACTTTGAGAGTGTTTAAATGAGAGAGAAAAGTGTGAAAATGTTAATGCCTGTCTGAGAAAAGAGTATATAGTTTGTAGTGAGGGGTTTTACAGCCTTAAATAATCTATGAATTATAAAAATTAAAGCTGACTACTGCATGGATTTCGCCTATTGCAGGTTATTTTTAGAACGTAACGAATAACGAGGAACCACTGTTATTGTATATATCGTTGATATTTTGCTTACTAAATCAAATTTTCAACTAAAGAGGGATAGATTTATCTGACAATTGTTCATGTTTAAGAAAAGTCATGTCAATATATGTATGAGATATGATGCTTATATATTGTTTAAAATTTAAGGCCCAATCCGCAACGACGCGTAGCGCAAGCTCTGATTGGTCAGCTTGGTAGCGCTGACGAGTCTGGGCGGGACCGAGAGCCGCGTGAATGGCGCGAGCCCAATGTAGCGATTGTTTACAAGTGTGGAGTCCCGTGAAGGAGCTCCGGAAGGAAAGTTTTGTTCTGTGTTTACCTCATAGTTAAAGTTGTTGCACGTCCGTCGGTTCCTGCCTCAAAATGAGCGGGTTTGAGCCACTTGGACATCCCGGAAGTGTTCAGGAAAATCAAAACAGCACCGAAGAAACTCGACACAGAGGAACATTTACATCTCACTGCCAACTAGCGTTTCAGAAGTGTTAATGCAGACCAACAGAGACAGCGCGCAGAAGTATAAATGCACAGCTGCGCGCGTTGCATGCGCCATGGGATACGCTGGTCACTTGACGCAGAAGTATAAACCAGGCTTAAGGGGAAGGGGTAGATACCCCTTCGAACAGAGATTTTTCAGAACCAAACCAAGGGGTAAGAAAATTTCTTTGAATACACAAGCCACAACGGCAGCATAGTTGCACCCGGAAGTAAGAAGATCCACAAATTATTATTATTATTATAATTTATTTATTTATTTATTTATTTATTTATTTATTTATTTTTTGTCATTATTACGAATTTAATACAATTAAAAAAGAATTGGGATTGGGCTAAAGTGTTCATTTAATTTAAATAAAACTGAGATGTCCTGTTTGACTCAAGTTTAAATAACTAAGAGTTTCTAATGCTTTTGTATTCATCTGCATTTTTAATAATGAGTCAAGTCATTTAATTACTTATTGAGGAACTAAATTACTTTCCAGGCAAGGTAAATTGAAAATTAAAATAATACTAGTTTAGGGAAGTAATTGCTTTTTTGAAGTAACTTACCCAACACTGAGCCTACAAACTTTCTCTGAAGCACGTTTACCGAGCAATCTTTTTGGACACAAATCCACACGTCTCAGCAGGAGGGGCTGTAGAGAAGGTAAACATCTTTCTGTGGCTGTCATTGCAATAAAGAGAGAGCCTGGGTCTCACAGCATGGCCACTGAAGTCGTTACAGCTGATTTTGCAAAATCAGAGAAGAACTGCGCACAATAGACAGTAAGCATTGGCTTTGAGGGACACAAGATAAAATGAGCTTGGAAGATAAACAGTGTCTTCGATGGTAAATTGCTCATCTACGCACTTGCAGCATTCATGCTGCTACACCAAATGAGCCGATCCAAACCTGAGTTAAGACATTCACTCACCATTATAGCAATACACTGTCTTTTTATAAATCGCAGACGCGCCTTCAGAGGAGTTTTGAAGTTTCATTTACAGGTTTTTCATCTCTCATCATTCGCGAGCAGTGCGGATGACAAATAGAGTCCAGCAGAGTCATTTCTTGGGCAAACAAGCTTGTGTCACTTGTGAAACTTGAGAGACTTATGGAAGTCTCACATTGTTTCCTCAGTGGACCTTCCTCCTATTAGCGTGAATTTTAGATTAATTTCGTTCCAGCGCTCTTTGATGGGGCTCTGTTGTTTTTAGTAGCAGCTGTTGTTTTGCTCGACAGTGCTGCCCGCTCCATCCCCGCGAGATGAAAGAAACGCCCACTGAGTGAAGTGCTGGACACTTTAAAGTGGGTTACATCCGGATAGCACTCCAGCAAGACAATATTTACTCTAGCGCATTTCAATCTATATATTTTAGTAGCACATGTTTAAGGGCTTATACTGAGGAGACGATTCAGAAGAGTTCTCAGATTTTAATCTAGTGGCCATTTTAGTAAGTGTTTCAATAGACTCGACATCTGAACTATCCCATCAGCATTGTTTATTCTATTGCCCATGTCTGTTTTTAAAGTTTATATATATATATATATATATACATATATATATATATATATATATATATATATATATATATATATATATATATATATATATATATATATATATATATAGTGCTCAGCATATATGAGTACACCCCTCACAAATCTCTCTTTTAAGTTTATTATTTTAACAGGAAGCTATACAATATTATATTTGTGCATATACGTTATATTAGTCAGTACTGAAGCCAAATCTGGAGCTTATCTAGCGAAATAGCTTACGATAACGGTCCAAAAACAAGTACATCCAAATTTAAATGTTAGAGAAAAATATTAAATACAAATTTAAAAAAGAGGAAAAATCATGAGAAGCAAAACGATTCTAAAAATTTAGTTTAAATTTTGTAGTTTATAATTTATTTTTGCAATATTTTGCTTAAATTTAATAGTATTATCTTTCAATTTCTAAATATGTGTGGTGAGTAAAATATTATTTTAAAGAACATATCTGTTTATAAATCTTTTTTTGTGTAAATGCACCGAAATACATTGCCTATATTTACTGAGAAATGGATAAAAAATTTCACTTTCAAAATGGGGTGTACTCAATTATGCTGACCACTATAAATAAATATATATGTATATATATATATATATATATATATATATATATATATATATATATATATATATATATATATATATATATATATATATATATATATATATATATATATATATATATATATATACACACTAATAAATAAATAAATACACTTCCGCCAAAAATGAGCTAATGACATTGAGTAAATGCTTAAGGCACGTAGTACACCATCAAATAAATAGATTTGCTTATGACCAGCTGGTCATCTCCCAGCCTGACCAGCTAAGACCAGGCTGGAAATGGCTGGAAACCAGCCAGGAAATGGCCAAAACCCCTCTAAAACCAGCCTGGTTGACCAGCTAAAACCAGCCAACCAGCCTAGGCTGGTTTAAGCTGTTTTTTTCAGTAGGGTTCGCATTACCTATACATCTGATAAGCTTTTTATATTAATGGACAATGCACAGACATGGATGTTTCACAATGTTTTTACACCACATTATTTGAATCTACCAAATTTAGTTTACAATGTTTCCATTGCTCTACTTACATTAAATCTAAATCCCAAATATCAGAAATGACAATAGATTCTAAAGATTTAATTAATGTCAGTTTTAATGTTATTGATTAATACACTTACTCAACAGATTTCATTCATTCATTTTCCTTCTGCTTTTTCCTTATAACAGCAGAATGAACCGCCACCTACTTGACAGATTTAGATATTTTTTTTAATTTCAGGTGGTTTGTGTAATGTGTTTTATGTTTGGTGAACCAATTTGCAATTGCATCTTTAGTGATTTTCACTTAATTACACTGTCTTGTCTCAACAGGTTGATTTAGAGGTTTTTGCAAAAAAAAAAAAAAGCAAAAGTGGATTTAGCTTGTTTTGACGCAAAATAATTTTTTTTTCTAAAAACCCCAAGAATTGTCTAAAGTGACATTTATGACAAAAAAGTTATTTTATTTACTAGCTAATAACCTTTTTATTACATATAAAATGAAATTTCTGAACCTAATCAGAGTATCCTGATAGAAAATGCTGATATACAAGAAAAGAGGTCTGATGGATTTAGACGGTTTTGTACTAGAACTCTTCATATATACATATATTTATATGTATATGTACATATAATACTTACATACATATGTATATGTACACTGCTACAAATGTGATATTGTGTTTATATATATATATATATATATATATATATATATATATATATTTATATTTATATTTATAATACATTTATACATATATTGCGTTTATAGTTTGAAGGCATAATTGTGTATATAAAAACAAAATCAAACATGGAGAGTCTTAAAAACCCTTTTGTATGAGGAACTACTTTCTTCCGGATTCAAATCATAAACAAACAGTTAAACAGCTGAGCGTGCATATTTTAAATTTCAGATCTGTAGTGTCTGCTTTTTACTGGCTGTATGTGGGCGGAGTAATACACAAAGGGTAAAGAGGCTGTAGGAGTTCTGATATTGCAGAATATCGCACACGGCTATCAGCCAATCAGATTTGAGAACCAGACAGAACTGTTGTATAAATATATATATATATTAAAGGGAAAGATGACTCAAAAAATTCAAATGCTATCATTTACTCAGTTTTCACTTGCTCAAAACCTCCTTTCATTTCTTTCCTCTGTTGAAAGATGCTGGTTACAGGAACTCATTGACTTCTACAGTAGGGAAAAAAATGCTATGGAAGTCAATGGGTGCCAACAACCAGCATTCTTTAAAACATTTTATTTCGTGTTCAACAGAAGAAAGAAACCTTTAAGGATTTAAAAGCACTTGAGGGAGAATAAATGATGGGCTAATTGTTTTGTTTGGGTAAACTATATATGCGATTTAATATAGTTAACGTTTTACTTTTTATATATTTTTCAACAAAACGATCCTGTTCTCTTTCTGCTTGTACGCAGGTCTCCTCGCAACATGGACGAAAGCACTTTCACTCCCAGGATTTGTGGAAACCCTCAGTCCCAGTCGCATTCTCTTTTTGGTCGGAGACCCAGGTTATTACACACTCTTCAATATAATCTTATGCTAGGAAAATGCATATTTGCTGATCTGTGTATATGCAGACTGGTGTATAAGACAGACTTAAATAAGTGCTGCAAGAGAATGTACTGTGTCTGCAATACTTTCAGAGTCTGTCCTTATGCAAAGGAAGCAAGTCACTTGCTGACTCTGTCTAATTGATATGATGAGTTATGATGATGCATCATTTCAAGGCCTTAACTTTCAGAACTTTTACAATAAAGCTTCCGTTGGCAAGAGCTGCTGGCATTAGGGACCCGCTACCTCCCAGCTACACCTTTTCCCTGATGGTGCTTTAGTCCGCTCATATTGTGCTTTTTACACCATGTTGCCTCTATTGCAAATGGCTGTAGAAAAAGTTGCACTTTTTGGACGTAAAGTTCAAACTAAGCAAAAAGTAATGGCATGTGAAGTTGTGCTGACAGACACAGCTGCCAAATTTTCTGCCATATTCCCTTAAGAGTCCCGCTATTGGGAGCTGTAACCTTTCGCGATGTAATGAGACATCTTATTAATGTGTTTGTTTGTCTTCGCCGCTAAGAAGAATGGAAAACAGTCTGCTCTGAGCTTGCTGATTCCCAAGGCCACTTGAGCAAAACAGCAAACAATACATCTATGTACTCTGAGAAACATTTTTCGGTTGCTCAGAGGTTGCTGTTTCACAGCTCCAACCTTATCAGTTAGGTTTTATTTTCAATGGTTTGATTGGGAGCAAAGATCTATGCACTCGATGATTAAGCAATACAACAAGTGAAAAGAAAAACTCATGCTTCGGCTATGAGCCTTTACAAGTGTAATGATGATCTCTTGCTGCTTATGAACTCATTTCCTAATCAGAGTCACAGATCTCGTTTTAGTGTCGTTAGGTGCACATCCTAAGAATTTGAATGAAAAAAATATACATAGAAAGAAGATAAAAAAGTAAATAGCTAAAAGAGACATTTAAAAAAAATTAATAAGGGTGGCCCAGCCGGAGTCTTGACTTAAATCCAATTGAGAATCTGTGGGGGGAGCTAAAAATTGGGGTGATGATTAGAAGACCCTCCAAACATTAACATATTGCAGTGTCCCAGCCAGAACCCTGCCTTAAATCCAATTGAGAATCCTTGGAGGGAGCTAAAAATCAGGGGGATGACAAGGAGACCCTCCAAACATTAACATATTGCAGTGGCCCAGCCAGAGTCCTGACTTAAATCCAATTGAGAATTTGTGGAGGGAGCTAAAAATCAGGGGAATGACAAGGAGACCCTCCAAACATTAACATATTGCAGTGGCCCAGCCAGAACCCTGACTTATATGCAATTGAGTATCTGTATAGAGCTAAAATTAGAGTGATGCCAAGGAGACCCTCCAAATATTGACATATTGCAGTGGCCCAGCCAGAACCCTGACTTATATGCAATTGAGAATCTGTAGAGGGATCTAAAAATCAGGGGGATGACAAGGAGACCTTTAAACATGAACATATTGCAGTGGCCCAGCCAGAACCCTGACTTAAATCCAACTGATAAATTGTGGAAGGAGCTTAAAATCAAGGTGATGCCAAGGCGACCCTCCAAATATTGACATATTGCAGTGGCCCAGCCAGAGTCCTGACTTATATGCAATAGAGAATCTGTAAAGGGATCTAAAAATCAGGAGGATGACAAGGAGACCCTCCAAACATGAACATATTGCAGTGGCCCAGCTGGAGTCCTGACTCAAATCCAATTGAGAATTTCTGGAGGGAGCTAAAAATCTGTGATGACAAGAAGACCCTCCAAACATTAACATATTGCAGTGGCCAAGCCAGAACCCTAACTTAAATCCAATTAAGAATCTGTGGAGGGATCTAAAAATCAGCAGGATGACAAGGAGACCCTCCAAACATTAACATATTGCAGCGGCCCAGGCAGAATCCTGACTTATATGCAATTGAGAATCTGCAGAGGGATCTACAAATCAGCGGGATGACAAGGAGACCCTCCAAACATTAACATATTGCAGTGGCCCAGCTGGAGTGCTGACTTAAATCCAATTAATAAATTGTGGAAGGAGCTTAAAATCAAGGTGATGACAAGGCGACCCTCCAAACATCAACATACTGCAGTGGCCCAGCCGGAGTCCTGACTTAAATTCAATTGAGATCGTTGGGGGAAGGAAGCCTGAAGATTTAGAGCTCATTGCTAAAAGGAATGGGCAAAAATATCATTAGAGTCTTGCAAAAAGCTGATCAGCAATTGTAGGAAGTGTTTGACTGCAGTAATAGCCAATGAAGACTTTTCTGTTGATTATTGAGAAGTGCATAAATAATTTTGGTCATGTCACTTGAGAAATATTTTTGTTTTTCACACAATAATGCCTCTTGTACATAGTCGTGTTATCCTTTAGGAGAAGCCTGTGTCATTTTCAGTCAATTGCTGGTTGAATAAAAGTAATTTAAGTAAGAATTGAAGAACATGGGTAGGAATAATTTAGGGCTTGGGAATATATTTAAATAATGAAATATATATAAATAATAAACTGTTTGATTGGGAAAATGAAAACTGAAGACCTGCATTTTATTTCTGGGAAAATATTTACACATTATTTCACATTTTAGAGGTTTTCTGAAACTCTAGAGGAGACTCTTGATATTACTGTGGAGTTTTTCTAAGAAAGAATCGTCAGAGGAGCAGGAGACTGCTTTCTGTTCCTTGTTTCTTATTGTGTGTTTAGAGAACACTTGATGTGATTTCGTTCTGCAATGTTTTGTCATTTCAATTCTAGGTATGACAGCTATGAGGAATACCAGCACGAGCGTCTGAAGCGAGAGGAGTACCGACGCGACTATGAGAAACGGGAATGTGAGAGGGCCGAGCAGAGGGAGAGACAACGGCAAAAAGCAATAGTGAGTACGCCCACCTATTTTATTCAATTATAGAATGCTTCTTCAACTACGGACACTGTTATATCCCTGTGGTTGTTTGTTATTAAACTTACAGGTTCAAACTTTTGTTAAATAACGGGGCATAGAAAACTTTCCTGGAAACTTTTACTTCACAATTGGTTTTTGTGACTCATTTCTTAGAATCGTGATGTCCAGAGTTGAAGCAGAATCTATCATAAGGCTGAAACATGCTCATGTAAAATAAGGAGTGTAATAAGAATCAATAATAATAGTATGAGTCAAATCCATCTATCAAACAACTGGGTTTTGCTCATTTGTTACTAAGAACAATTTAAAATACAATCACATGCATTATGATTGCTGAATGAATTATTAATAAATCAATGAATAATTAAAAATGAAACAATACATCTATGTACTCTGCAAAATATTTTTCTGTTGCTCAGAGGTTGCTATTTTTTGTAAGGGTTTTATATCAGTTATGTTTTATTTTCAGCGGTTTGATTGTAAGCAAAGAGGGTCTGTACTCGGTAATTAAGCCATACACCAAGTTAAAAGAATACTGCTATGAGCCTTTGTAAGTGTAATGGATTTCGCTTACAAAATTTACTCTTGGTTTACACTTACAAAGTGGCATGTGCTTATAAACACATTTCATAATCAGTGTTCATAACCAGTTGAGTCACAGATCTCATTTTAGTGTCGTTAGGTTCACCTTAATAATTTAAATAAAAAATATATACATCTAAACGAAAATAAATAGTAAAATAAATGAAAGTAAAATATCATCCAAATGAGTTACAAAGCAACAGACAATCCAAAAAAAAAAAAAACAATATTAAGAGTGGCCCAGCCAGAGTCCTGGCTTAAATCCAATTGAGAACCTGTGGATGGAGCTTAAAATCAGGGTTATGACAACGAGACCCTCCAAACATTAACATATTGGATTGGCCCAGCCAGAGTCCTGACTTAAATTCAATTGAGAATCTGTGGAGGGAGCTAAAAATCAGGGTGATAATGAAGATACCCTCCAAACATTAACATATGTCATTGACCCAGCCAGAGTCCTGATAGAAATGCAATTAGGAATCTGTGGAGGGAGCTAAAAATCAGGGTGATAATGAAGATACCCTCCAAACATTAACATATTGCATTGGCCCAGCCAGAGTCCTGACTTAAATTCAATTGAGAATCTGTGGAGGGAGCTAAAAATCAGGGTGATAATGAAGATACCCTCCAAACATTAACATATTTCAGTGACTCAGCCAGAGTCCTGATAGAAATGCAATTAGGAATCTGTGGAGGGAGCTAAAAAGTCAGAGTGATGACAAGGAGATTCTCCAAACATTGACATATTGCATTGGCCCAGCCAGAGTCCTGACTTAAATCCAGTTGAGAATCTGTAGAGAGTTAAAATTAGAGTGATCCCAAGGAGACCCTCCAAATATTAACATATTGCAGTGGCCCAGCCAGAGTCCTGACTTAAATCCAACTAAAATTCTAGAGGGAGCTAAAAATTAGGGTGATGATGAAGAGACCCTCCAAACATTAACATATTGCAGTAACCCAACCAGAGTCCTGACTTAAATGCAATTGAGAATCTGTGGAGGGAGTTAAAAAGTCCAGGGTGATGACGAGGAGTCCCTTCAAACATTACAATATTGCAGTGGCCCAGCCAGAGTCCTGACTTAAGTCCAATTGAGAATCTGTAGAGAGCTAAAATTAAGAGTGATGCCAAGGAGACCCTCCAAATATTAACATATTGCAGTGGCCCAGCCAGAGTCCTGACTTAAATCCAATTGAGAAACTGTGGAGGAAGCTAAAAATCAAGGGAATGACAAGGAGACCCTCCAAACATGAACATATTGCAGTGGCCCAGCCAGAGTCCTGACTTAAATCCAATTGAGAATCTGGAGGGAGATAAAATCAGGGTGATTCCAAGAAGACCCTCCAAATATTAACATATTGCACTGGCCCAGCCAGAGTCCTGACTTAAATCCAATTAAGAAACTGTGGAGGAAGCTAAAAATCAAGTGAATGACAAGGAGACCCTCCAAACATGAATATATTGCAGTGGCCCAGCCAGAGTCCTGACTTGAATCCAACTGAGAATCTGGAGGGAGATAAAATCAGGGTTTATGCCAAGGAGACCCTCCAAATATTAACATATTGCAGTGGCCCAGCCAGAGTCCTGACTTAAATCCAATTGAGAAACTGTGGAGGAAGCTAAAAATCAAGTGAATGACAAGGAGACCCTCCAAACATGAACATATTGCAGTGGCCCAGCCAGAATCCTGACTTAAATCCAATTGAGAATCTGGAGGGAGATAAAATCAGGGTGATGCCAAGGAGACCCTCCAAATATTAACATATTGCAGTGGCCCAGCCAGAGTCCTGACTTAAATCCAATTGAGAATCTGTAGAGGGAGCAAAAAATCAGGGTGATGACAAGGAGACCCTCCAAATATTAATGTTTTTATAATTATAATATATTTTTTACTAAACCTTTTATAAAACATTTCACATTTATTATGATTTGCTGAATTAATTAATAATATATTAATGAATAATAAAAAAAAAAAATTAGCTGGAGCACCTGAGAAGGCTACTTCATTTTTGCATCTCCTCTGAAGCTCCCCTCGCGCTTCCATCATGTACAATAGCAGACAAAAGTGTTTGCTGAATTGCTGGTTTTGTTGCTGACAGCTGATAAATGCGGTGAGGTTTTAAAGATGACACCCTGAGACTAGCGCTTCATATGAAGCTCTCACATCCTTTGCCCCCCCAAAACCTCTTCTGACAGCTCAGCCGCCACCGCTAGTAATTGTCTCGCTGCCGCTGGAACACGGAGAGAGAAAAAAGATGAAGAAAAAAAAAAAAAAGAAACGTACGCTAGGGCCGAGTCATGCGTGCATTATTTGACGTGTGCATTTATCAGTGAACTGAGTTGGAAAGCCGTCTCATTTCACAGTCTGGTCAGGCACAGCGAGAGAGAACAAAACTGATATTTCATCTCGGAGAAATATGCAAGTGTTGGAAATTAAACTGCTCATTTCGAGCGCGTGCATTAACATACCTTTGATTTGGGGGGCAGGGGGGGGATCTTATTTCAACTTTTCCCTCGATTGTCTGGTCGAAAGCATTTAGCTGGTGGTGTGATTAATAGAATCCGTCAGTGTTCGGAAACGCTGCAGAGATGTTAAAAATACACAACTGGGAGATAAAGAGGAAACGCGTGTAGCCTGAATGATTCAGAGTGGCGTCTTTGCATGAGTTCACTTTTTGACTGAGAAACAGAGAGAGAGATGGGATGGCTGAGCGCTTCGAGCTTTCTGTAGGCAAACACAATGATGGAGGCAGAGAAAGCCTGAGAGAAGGAGAACGAATGCACAAGTCCTGCCGGCAGGAGAGAGACCACCACTGAAAAACACCTCCGAGCGTGATAGGGTTCCTTTAAGTTTCTTCAACTGTGGGCTTTATTAAATCAACACTTTTAAAACACTAATTTAAGTAGGCAAATAATAATGTCAGGATATTTAATCCACAATAATAACTTCTTTCATTTGTTGGGAATAAAACATTTCATCACAGTTTGGTTTCCAACATGTTTAAAATTATATTTTGGGTTTAGCAGGATTTTAGGAAGGAAATTATTTTATAATATGTTAATAAATAATATTATTTATTTATTTATTTATTTATTTATTTATTTATTTATTTATTTATTTATTTATTTATTTATTTATTCATCAAAATGTTGAATTATTAAAATATTTATTTATTTATTTATTTATTTATTTATTTATTTATTTATTAAAATGTTGAATTATTAAAATATTTATTTATTTATTCATTTATTTATTTATTTTTATTAAACTAGTTATCTATTAAATATTTATTTATTTATTTATTTATTTATTTATATTTAACTAGTTATTTATTAAAATATTTATTTATTTATTCATTTATTCATTTATTCATTTATTCATTTATTTACTTATTTATTTATTTATTTATTTATTTATTTATTTTATACAGTTGAAGTCAGAATAATTATCCCCCCTTTAATTATTTTTTTCTGTTTAACGGAGAGAAGATTTTTTTCAACACATTTCTAAACATAATAGTTTTAATAACTCATTTCTAATAACTGATTTATTTTATCTTTGCCATGATGACAGTAAATAATATTTGACTAGATATTTTAAAGATACTTCTATACAGCTTAAAGTGACATTTAAAAGCTTAACTAGGTTAATTAGGTTAACTAGGCAGGTTAGGGTAATTAGGCAAGTTATTGTATAACGATGGTTTGTTCTGTAGACTATCGAAAAAAAATATAGCTTGAAGGGGATAATAATATTGACTTTAAAAAATATTATCAAACATACTGTGAAAATTTCCTTGCTCTGTTAAACATCATTTGGAAAATATATTTAAAAAAAATAATAAATTAATAAATAAATAAATAAAGGGGGCTAATAAATCTTAATTATACAGTAAATAGATATTTTTTCATTTAATCATTCATTCATTTATTTATTTGTTGTTTTCGATATTTCATACAGAAATATCATATCATTATTTCAAAAATGGACAGATATATGGCCATATAGAAACAACTGGAAATTTTGCAGTCTTTTAAAATATGTTAAACATATGACATTTATGTTATATATATGAAATTCAAACATGAACTGTCAGGCATATATTGCCATATAACACATTTCTATGAGATTAGTTGAATATAAATTACAATTATTAGCCCCCCTGTTTATTTATTTCCCCAATTTCTGTTTAACGGAGAGAGCACATTTCTACACATAATAGTTTTAATAACTTATTTCTAACAACTGATTTATTTTATCTTTGCCATGATGACAGTAAATAATATTTCACTAGATATTTTTCAAGATACTAGTATTCAGCAAGTGACACTTAAAGGCTTAACTAGGTTAACTAGGCAGGTGAGGGTAATTAGGCAAGTGTTTGCATAACGATTGTTTGTTCTGTAGACTTGAAAATAAATATATCGTTTAAAGGGGTTAATTATTTTGACCTTAAAATATTTTTTAAAAAAATAGGAACTGCTTTTATACTAGCCAAAATAAAGCAAAGGAGTTTCTCCTGAAGAACAAATATTATCAGACATACTGTGAAAATCTCTTTGCTCTGTCAAACATCATTTGGGAAATATTAAAACAGAAAAAAAAATTTAATCGGGCTAATAATTAAACTTTATATATATATATATATATATATATATATATATATATATATATATATATATATATATATACGCACGCTAAAAGTATATTAAATTAAAATTAAAAAAATATTATGTTGTTAGAATATTCTACAGCAAGAATTAACGGGGCTAAAACCCCAAACAATCAAGGTATGGTCCGAATTTATTGATTTTCCTTCACCTTAGTCCCTTTATTCATCAGGGGTCACCACAGTGGAATGAACCGCCAACTTATCCAGCACATGTTTTATGCAGCAGATGCCCTACCAGCTCCAACCCAGTACTGGGAAACATCCATACACACTCAACCACACACAAACACTACAGTCAATTTAGTTCATCCAATTCACCTACAGAGCACGTGTTTGGACTGTTGGGGAAACCAGAGCGCCCGGAGGAAACCCACACCAACATGGGGAAAACATGCAGACTCCTTACAGAAATGCCAACTGACCCAGCCGGGACTTGAGCCAGAGACCATTTTGCTGTGAGGCGACAGTGCTAGCCACTGTGCCACCCCAGGCTAATAATATTGCCTGTATGAATGAAAATCAACTATAAAAACCATATAAAATTGTACCAAACTAAATCATAAGATTCATTATAAGCTCCACAGACTGAATCAAAGTAAATGAAAGCATCTTTTAAGATCAAATTACAACAGATTTTTCTCGAACATACAACGATGAAATGGTGACATTTATGAAAAAAAAATTCTAAATAAATGTCTCTGGGTGATCTAAACAATATGAACAGCTTTCATCAATCTCCATATATTTTAATAACAATACAATTGGCAGGTTTTTCGGTCCCACTTTATATTAAGTGGCCTTAACTAATATGTACTTACATAGGAATTAATAGTTTGTTACAATGTACTTATTGTGTAAATACATGTATTTACTGTGTACTTATGCTTGATTAAATACCTGTATGTAGTTACATCTGTAATTAACCTTTGTATTTACATTTGTAAATACACTGTTGACCATCCCTTACACCTTAACCCACCCTTAAACCTACCCATACCACCAAACCTGTCCATAACCCAACCTCTATCCCAACTCTAAAGCACCACAAGTGTTCTCAAATACATTATAAACACAGTAAGTACATTGTATTTATTTTTTGATGTAAGTACATAGTAGTTAGGGACACTTAATATGAAGTGGGACCGGTTTTTCTTTTTACTGTCTTTGTGACATGGTGAAATCAAGTATACTCCTTTGAATTATGAGCAGCAGATACATATCATAATTTTACCCGTGACTTACAAGAGACCTCTGGTTATTGTTGAGGATCACGAGTATATTTTGTTGCACATAATGCCAGGTACATGAGCATATGAATAAATAATGCCACGTAATAAGGCCCGAGGCTTGCGTTTTGTCTCCAGATTAGCAAACTGAATTAAATATCGCCATTTTATATATTCAGCCTGGTGGGGCCTTTATGGTTTCTCAATCTATGTGCTCTCTCTTGTGTTTCATTTAATAACGGAACATTTGCCTGTGGCTAAAATAGATGATAAGCACACACCTGCGACTGCACATCACTTGATTCATATTACAATGTGATCGGTTGCTTAGCGATTCGTAAACATCCAGCATTTATGCGTATATATGTGCTATATTATTTCGAGGGGTAAGTTGTGTTGTTGTTAAATATCTAAAATCAATGTAATGTAATGTAAAAATGGTGATTAATAAAAACTAAAAGTCATGTTCAGGCTTAATTAAAGGGATAGTTCACACAAAAATAAAAATTCCGTCATCATTTTTACTTGTTCCAAACCTGTTTGAGTTTCTTTATTCTGTTGAACACAAAAGGAGATATTTTAAAGAAAGATGAAAGCCATTGACATCCATAGTATTTATTTTTTTATAATATGAATGTCAATGATTGCCAGATTTTAGCTTCCTTAAAAATATATATTCTGTTGTGTAGATAAAGGTTTGGAGCCGCTTGAGGGTGAGTAAATTCATATTTGGGGGGTGAACTATCCCTTTAAAAAGACACATTGCTGTAAATCTGCCCAAATATACTTTTAAAATGTGAAATAAAGCCATTTTTTCAAATCCAGTCAACATTTAATATAATATATAACCAATATTATGATCTTTGAAAAGCTAGAGTCAAGTTTGAGGCATCAAAACATACAATAATAGTTCAGGTAATATTTTATATAGATTATTTTGAGGGATGTACAGAATAACATGTTTCTAAACGTATTTCCTGTTTTACATTTTTAATTACCATATAGCTTAAAAGAGTTCATAAATGTCCAAATACTGATGAATAACGTTATGATAGCTGTTTTAACATTTAAGGTTATGATTGAATTGCCCTTATTTAATTGGCCATCATTTAATAGTTTGTTAACAGGCAGGAAATATTCATTGGCCAATGACATCACCACATTGAAATGGTTTATATATATATATATATATATATATATATATATATATATATATATATATATATATATATATATATATATATATATATATATATATATATATATATATATATAAATATATATATATATATATGGCCAGATTTAGTGATATGTTTTGCTGTTTTTACTTTTATATCCTCCAATCTCCTTTTTCTACAGTTTGTCTAAATGCAAAATATTAATAAAAACATGTAAAGCATCTTGTAAAACTTTAAAACTTTAAAACTGCATGATGCTATCATGTCAATACGGAGCAAAATCTATGCATCTATGCATCATCTATATGCCATGAAGGATTAAGGCAGTTCTGAAGGCAAAACAGGGTCCAACCCGGTACTAGTAAGGTGTACCTAATAAAGTGGCTGATGTGTGTGTGTGTGTGTGTGTGTGTGTGTGTGTGTGTGTGTGTATGTGTATGTGTGTGTGTATGTATATATTTATAACATAGATAAAGATGCTGTTTGACTAAAATATGTGATACCCTTTAAACAATTTTACAGCAATATCAAGACATTTCTCAATCTCTTGACACATATATTTATATATATATATATATATATATATATATATATATATATATATATATATATATTTTTTTTTTTTTTTTTTTTTTTTTTTTTTTTTTTCCCCAGCTCCAGTTGTAAACACAGTAGATGGTAAAATAATGATAAAAGTCATCAAATTGCAAATACAGCATATTCTGCAAGCTTGGAGATCTAGTCTGTCAATCTAAAACAGCCTGTTTAAAAAGACAAAAACAAACAAAAAATGTAAAATCAACAATAAACTAAACAAAAAGACAAGAGATTTGCTGTTTCTACTTGTTTACATTGAGCTAAAACAACACAATTCTTGAGTTTTTTGGGGAAACAACTTAATTATTTTATGTAGGATCCACTTAAATTTGTAAAAACTAACAAGTTAACTTAATTCCTTTATGTTTTCCCAACACAAATCGATTGTGTGGAACTCAGCATTTTTTAGATAGCCCACAGTGAAAGAGAGACCGGCCTCTCTTGCTTCTTGTCCACACACACTCACACACACACTGAAAACAGAGTGAAAAAGATAAAGGCTAGTCCTGCAGCCTTTTCCTCCAGACTGTTCTTGGCTTTCCCACAGTGGTGGATGTTAATTACAGTGGCGGGGTGAGGTTGAGAGAAGTCAAGGAGAGGGGGAAGAGGAAGAAAGCAAAGCAGAGCAGTGTGTTGGACTAATCTCTTCTCTCTGCTTTCCCTTTATGCGCAGGAGGAGAGGCGAGTGGTGTATGTGGGACGTCTTCGCGCCGACAGCACACGCACCGAGCTCAAACGCCGCTTTGAAGTCTTCGGCGAGATTGAGGAGAGCACAGTCAACCTGAGACATGACGGGTGAGACCGCGGGCTCACGTCTGTGTGCTTTTCTGGAGTGTGTGTATTTCAGATGGATAAAGTCGGCACTGTGTTTTTCACAGCAGGAAAGGAATCCTCTCAATCTACTTCATTTGGACTTTTTGTCGACTAAATTGACTTTATTTTATTGCAGTATTAAAGGGATAGTTCATCAATACCTCACAAAATCCCTCAAGTGGTTGAGTTAGTTATGAGTTATAGTTATGAGCTCTTTTTTTTTTTTTTTTTAACACAAAAGAAGATATTTTGAAAAATGTTGGAAACCTGTAACCATTGACTTCCATACTATTTGATTTTTTTTTCTTCAATGGAAGTCAATGGTTACAGGTTTCTAACGTTTTTCAAAATTTATTCTCTTGTGTTAGATGCAGAAAGAAACCTATAAAAGTTTGAAACTAGTTAATTTGGACTTTTTGATGACTGAATTGACTTTATTTTATCGTAGTAAAACTCCCTCAAGTAGTTATAAGTTATGGTTATGTTTTTTTGGTTTTTTTTGGACATAAAAGAAGATATTTTGAAAAATATAACCATTGACCTCCATAGTATTTATTTTACTTCAATGAAAGTCAATGGTTACAGGTTTTTCATTTTTTAGATATGTTCTCTTGTGTTAGATGGAAGAAAGAAACCAATAAAGGTTTGAATCTCGTAAATTTGGACTTTTTGTTGACTAAATTGACTGTATTTTATCATTGTATTAATGAGATACCCCCACCCCCCTTAAAAAATCCCTCATGTGGTTGAGTTATAGTAATGAATCTTTTTTTTTTTTTTTTGAGCACAAAAGAAGATACTTTGAAAAATGTTGGAAACCTGTAACCATTGACTTCTATAGAATATGTTTTTTTTTTCTTCAATGGAGGTCAATAGTTACAGGTTTCTAACATTTTTCTAAATTTATTCTCTTGTGTTAGATGAAGAAAGAAACCTATAAAAGTTTGAAACTAGTTAAATTGGACTTTTTGTTGACTGAATTGACTTTATTTTATCGTAGTATTAAAGGGACAGTCCCCCCTCTTTAAAGAATAAAACTCCCTCAAGTGGTTATGAGTTATGGTTGTGTTTTTTTTTTTTTTTTTTTTTTAACACAAACGAAGATATTTTTAAAAAAGAATAGAAACCCTGTAACCATTACAGGTTTGTAATATTTTATACATATTCTCTTGTGTTAGATAAACTTTTTGTATATTTGGACTTTTTGTTGACTAAATTGATTTTATTTTATCATTGTACTAAATGGATAGCACCCCCCCCTCCACCCCCACCCCCCAAAAAAAATCCCTCAAGTGGCTGAGTTATGATAATGAATCTTTTTTAACACAAAAGAAGATACTTTTAAAAATGTTGGAAACCTGTAACCATTGACTTCCATTGAAGTAAAAAAAAACAAATTCCATTTTCTCTTGTGTCGCATGGAAGAAACCCATAAAGATTTGAAACTAGTTGGTTGAACTTTGAATTGACTTTATTTTATCATAGTATTAAATATATAGTTCCTCCCTCAAAGAATAAAACTCCCTAAAGTGATTATGAGTTATTGTTATGTTTTGTTTTGTTTTTCTTCACAAAAGAAGATATTTTGAAAAATATTAGAAACCTGTAACCATTGACTTCGATAGTATTTGATTTTTACTTCAATGGAAGTCAATTATTACAGGTTTTTAACTTTTTTTAAATATTCTCTTGTGTTAGATGGAAGAAAGAAACCCATAAAGGTTTGAATCTAGTAAAATTGATTGGAAACCTGTAACCATTGACTTCCATTGAAGTAAAAAAATAAATAAATAAAAGATCTTCTCTTGTGTTAGATGGAAGAAAGAAACCCATAACGATTTTTAAACTAGTTGATTTTGACTTTTTGTTGACTGAATTAACTATATCATAGTATTAAAGGGATAAGCCCACCGGCTAGAGCCCCGGCTGGGTCAGTTGGCATTTCTGTGTGGAGTTTGCATGTTCTCCCCATCTTAGTGTGGGTTTCCTCCAGCTCCGGTTTCCCCCACAGTCCAAGCACATGCGCTATAGGGGAAATTAATAAACTAAATTGGCCGTAGTGTATGGGTGTTTCCTAGTACACAGATGCGGCTTGAAGGGCATCCGCTACTTGCAATGTATCCTGGAATAGTTGGTGGTTCATTCCGCTGTGAAATAAAGAACTAAGCCGAAGTAAAATAAATGACTGAATTACTATTAGACTCTACCGAAATTCATAAAGCATCGTCTTTTTTTTTTGTTCTATTGTTTTCATCCATGCTTTAATTTGTCTATTTTTTCGCATATTTTTATTTAAATATTTCATGCAGATGCTCTCCGTACAAAATTAAAAATGAGCAATTCCTTTCAAATATTTATTTTATAAAATTCTATTCATATTGCATTTACATTTACATTTACATTTAGTCATTTAGCAGACGCTTTTATCCAAAGCGACTTACAATTGAGGACAAGGAAGCAATTTAGACAACTAAGAGCAACAATGAATAAGTGCTATAGGCAAGTTTCAGGTCTGTAAAGTCTAAGAAGGGAAGTATTAGTAGTATTAGTTTTTATTTTGTTTTTTTTGGTACAGTTAGTGTGATATTCAGAGAGGTAATTGCAGATTATGAAGTGAAGTGGAGACTAAATTGCAAAATATATCTAAAAATCTAAATAAAATATATGCATAAATCTAAATATCGCAATGTCCTTTTTTTTTTTTTTTTTCAATATCGTGCAGCCCTAGTAAGAAAAACACACAGCACAGCCATCCAGTCAATTCCTATTGGGCAAGTCCCGCCTTGATATAATATCACAATAGCAATAGCAGCTATTCATGCTGACTCGCCCTGCTTCTCAGTGCTCATCCAGCATCTGTCACAGACATATTTAAATACAAATAGGATTATCCTGCAACAAAAAAAAAGCAGGAAGTCACATTCAGCAAGCTGATTTAATGATGCACACCTAGTTCCTGGCGACTGACGCTTGGTTTTTTATTTCTCATTGCAGGGATAACTTTGGCTTCATCACCTACCGCTACACTTGTGATGCTCTCGCTGCCCTTGAGAATGGACACACTTTGCGCAGGTCGAACGAACCTCACTTTGAGCTCTGCCTTGGTGGACAAAAGCAGTACAGCAAATCCAATTACACAGACTTGGGTAAGTACACAGGCTGTCTGCATTCATACACAACTGACTAGAGACCCTAGAAGAGTCCTACTTTATATTAAGCGGCCTCAAAGGGATAGTTCACCTAAAAATGACATTTTTGGCGTAATTTAGGAACTTCTTTTTGGTTTGGTCACTCATAACTTATTAAGATAATAAGCACAACCCTGTTAGACCAATAAATAATTGAATACAGTTCATGTTATCAAAACATAAGATAGCATACATTTATCAAAAGCTATATGACAAATGCTAGTTTACACTATCTGACAGAAGTCTTGTTGTCAATCACAGTCGTAAGAGCAACAAATAATAACTTGGCTTGACTTGAAGTGGCAGAAGGTAGATTTTTCCTATTAATCTGTTGAAACTGCATCCCAATCATCACAAATACTGCAGAAGACCTATTGGAACCTGCATGGACCCTAGATTTTCACAGAAATCAGGCAAGTTTGGTGAAGGAAAAATCATGGTTTGGGGTTACATTCAGTATGGGGGCGTGCGAGAGATTTCCAGAGTAGATGGCAACGTCAACAGCCTGAGGTATCAAGACATTTGTGCTGCCCATTACATTACAAACCAGAGGAGAGGGCAAATTCTCCAGCAGGATAGCGCTTCTTCTTATACCTCAGCCTCCATATCAAAGATCCTGAAAGCAAAGAAGGTCAATGTACTGCAGGATTGGCCAGCCCAGTCACCAGATATGAACATTATTGAGCATGTCTGGGTAAAGATGAAGGAGGAGGCTTTGAAGATGAATCCAGAGATGAATAAACTCTGGGAGTCCTGCGAGGACGTAGTGTATAATTGTATGATCCGATATTAGACTCTTAAAGGGAAAGTTCACCCCAAAAATGTAAATTCACTCAATATTTACTTTCCTTTAAAAGGCGTTCCAGACATTAATTACATTTATCTCTTTTTTCTATTAAGCACAAATATACACTGTAAAAAATAAATCCGTAAACTTTACGGTAAAAAAACGGCAGCTGTGGTTGCCAGTACTTTTCCGTTAAAATCACGGTACAAACCGTAAAAGTAATTTTTCATTTTTACGGTAAATTACCGTATTTTATTCATTTATAGAGGTAATATATCTGTATTTTGAATGACCAACATCTACACATCTTTTGTTACACAGTTAGACACGTTAGCACACCCACAACATGCAGGTGGCGCTGAGGAAGTTACATAATGAGCCAATGCTCATCACAATCAACTTTTCCCACAAGCAGAAAAGAGGATCAGCATATAGAAGGTGCTCAGTGTCATTCACACAGCTACTAAACATCAGTATGGGGAACACGCATAAAATTAAAGTCAAGAAATAAACATTGTTTATCAACATTAGATTTAACATAAATCTCTAATGTACATAACTGATGAGGAAACAACTAAAAATATCCATATTAATGTCACCCAAATGCATAAAAAGTGATGTGCCATGCAGGGAATTCGGGGAAAGTCAATTTACGGTTGTTTGCCGTATATATTAAGGGAAACATACCAATAACCAGGTTACGGATTTATACTGTAGCATTTTTACAGTTTTTTACCGTTGAAATCACGGCCATTTTTTGCAGTATATATTTTGAAGAAAGTTGAATGCTGGTTGAAAACTGGGACTGTGAGTAAAGCATGACAGAATTCTCTCTTCTTTGGGTGAGCTATTTCTTTAAGACTCCAAAATGTGACTTTCTTAGCGAGTATACGGCTGTCGTGTTTTTAGTATGTACATAGAGTGAGTGATTTATTGTCAGTAAAGCAGCAACTCAAAAGGGCAAAAGCTGTGCCATTACAGTCTTTCCTTATGCATAGTCAGAATTCTTTATCTAGTATTTCTGCGTTCCCTGCGGGCATGTTCTGAGGCCCTGGATGGTTTGTGCGAGATGTGAAAACAGTCAGGACGGGGTAGGAGAGGAAGGTCAGGTCCCATCAGCCTGCTGTTGTGCCGCTGGGATGTTGAAGAGCAGCAGGACCTCACCATGACACTGAGGAGTGAGCAGCCTGCAGATCCAGACCCGCTCAGAGAGACAAATGAGAGGAAGAGCTCTGTCAGCAACTGAGACTGATTCATATACAGCTTCATCTCCATCCGCTCCAGTACAATGCCTTTCCTCTGCCTTTCAAAGACACTTGTAATGTCACTAGTTTTAGTAAGTTTTTTTTGTTTTTTGTTTTTTGTTTGTTTTTGTTTTTTGTTTGTTTTTTGTTTGTTTTTTGTTTGGTTGTTTTGTTTTGTGTTGTTTTTTGTTTTGTGTTGTTTTTTGTTTTTTGTTTTGTGTTGTTTTTTGTTTTGTTTTTTTGTTTGTTTTTTTGTTTTGTTTTGTTTTGTTTTGTTTTGTTTTGTTTTTTTGTTTTTTTGTTTTGTTTAAATTGTTTGTTAATAGCAAATGATATGCAAACGACAAATTAAGGACCAAAATTAATAAAGCTGCTTTTATTTCTTGCAGAAAAATAAAATAAAACAACAAAAGCACATGCTATAATTTATTATTAAATAATATAATATATAAATTATACAACAATAATAAACATAGTAATTCATGCATTACAATAGTAATACCTTAAATATTTGAATAAGAAAATTAACTTTTAAAACATAAACATTCAATTTTAGTTGTGTTAGCATATAGCCAAAATATGCAGAAGTACAATACGTAAAATCAATTTTAATAAAAACAAATACACAAGTAACTGCATAAACCAGCTTGGAACAACATTGTAATTCAATTTCTATTCATTTTCATTACAGAAATAATAATAAAAAAGCAATTAATATATTATATATATATATATATATATATATATATATATATATATATATATATATATATATATATATATATATATATATATATATATATATATGGAACATATGTTTATAAGATTAATTATATTAAAAATAGCTTGTTAATCGCAAAAGAAGCCGAATCAAGTATGAAAATAATTTGATCTAAAAGAGAAATAAAGCTAAATAGAAAAACTACAAAAACACAATAAAGCATTAAAAATGCATAGCTTAATTTGTTAGTAAATATTGTTATATTTAAAAAAAATAATATTTTATAAATACACTAGTTAAACCAACATAAACAGTGGGGGTGTTAGAAATTGTTGTTGATTAAAATAATCTGAAATATTTTAAAACATAAACATTAGACAAAAACAAAACTACAGCAAGCTAAAAATATACGACATAAATGTACAATTTAAACTAAAATATAATAAATACAAAATTTAAAAGAGCAAAATTCAAGAGAAACAAAAAACTAAAAAAATCAAATTTTGTAGATATGTTTGAATATTTTGCATGCATAATATTAATATTTTTAAGATGTTTTGTCAAAAACAAATATATACATTTAATAAGTCTGTTTTGTTCAAATGCACCAAAATATATGACCTATATTCACTGAGAAATGGAAAAAATATTCATTTTCAAAACTCATATATGTTAAGCATTATATATATATATATATATATATATACAAAATAAAACTGTATAAAGTAAAAAAAAATACAATAAAATTAATAATTAAGCAGTAAAATAACTACAATTTGAATAAAATCTAAAGCAATTTAATTCAAAGCCTTTATAACTTCTATAATAATATACAAATGTTGTTAAAACAGCTCTGGTCCTTTCTTTTACATTCAGATGCATGTATTTTAGCAGACTTTAATCATCCCCTCACCCTCTTCTTCAGGCTTTTACTCACCCATGCCTTCTTTTCATATGCACTATATGCCCTCTGTCCAGGATTACCAAGGTGACAATCTAGATCAGATTGATGGATCCTACCAGTGACAAATTCCTCTGTAAAACGTTATGGGGCTTTTTCCCCCCATGATGCCCCTGATAGGATTGTGGATGTAATAGGCAATCATCATCTCCAGCCAAAGGGGGGGAAAGTGTCGTTTTTTGCAGGGGGGAAGGGAATCAGAGATACTGTAGGAGGAGAAGGAATTGAATCCTAAGGGCAGCGTCTCTTTGCATCTCATGCAATGTAAGATGTTATAACAGGAAAAATGAAACGGCCTTCGATATTTAGTGGATGCACATTTATTTTGTGCAGAATGTGAGGTCAGGGACGTGTGATGCTGAGGACGCTGGGATGATCCGTCTCTCTGTGTGGCGTTGATGGTGCTGAGGGTCAATGGAAAGGAACAAGAGCACTTTCCCCTCAAATAATGAGGGCATTAGCTTGTGTTTCAGAGGATCAGGGTAAGGCCAGAGATATTCAGGCCAAAGGTGAACACAGAAGCTTTGGTTAAGGCCTTTACTTTACTGATGGCCCGTTGAATAAAACAACAGAAACCATCAAAGAAATTGTTGAATGGTTTTGATGGAAATGACTTTGGCTTTATTGGAAACTGGAGAGCCTCTTTTCCATTTCTATTGATAATTTTGTTGTACTGTATATTGGTGGCATGTTAAAACCAATATATCTTAATGAAATACGTCCCAAAACACATTAAAACAATACAAATGAACTGATTCTAATGGTTAAAATTAGATGGTTTCAATTATTTGGTCCAAGCTGGGTTTTGCTGGGTTTTAATGGCTATAATGGAAATTATTTTGGTTTTAATTGAATTTGTGATGAGATTGTGTCTTGTTTGGTTTTATACTGGTCATTTTATGTCTTATATTGGTGGCATGTTAAAACCAATATATATCTTAATGGCATATGTACCAAAACACATTAAACACCATTGAAATAAGCTGGTTTAAATAGTTCAAATTGTGTTGTCGTTGTCGTTGCCCTTTATTATTGTTTTAGCATGTTTAATATTGCCATGTTGGTGCAAGCTGGATTCCGTTGGTCTGACTGGTACCTCTAGCAAATAATTCTAGTCAAAATATTGAAAATACTTAACTTTAGTGAAATCTATCTATCTATCCATAAAGCTGTTTATGGATCAGTTTTATCAGGATAGAAGCTTTGGTTAAGGCCCATATATCTGTTGAATAAAACAACAGCAGCCAGAAATTGTAAAGGTTTTTTGAATATTGGTGGCTTAAAGTTAAAACCCTTATATCTTAATGGAACATGTGCCAAAACATGTTAAAAACCCTTCAAATGTGCTGGATTAAATAGTTCAGATTTGATCATCATTACTTTTAATTGTTATTTTAGCATGTTTAACATTTTTAAAGGTTTTAATGGAAACTATGATGGTCCTTTTGGGTTTGCATTGGTCATTTTTATGTCTTATGATCCATCTCAATGGCAATAATGTAGCTGCAGGTAAATGGCAAAGAACAAGAGCACTTTCCCTCAGATAATGAGGGCATTAGCTTGTGTTTCAGAGGATCAGGGTAAGGCCAGAGGTATTCGGGCCAAAGGTGAACCCAGACACTTTGGTTAAGGCCCTCATCCCTGTTGAATAAAACAACAGAAACCCTCAAATAATTTGTAGAATGGTTTTAATGGTTATAATGGAAATTGCTTTGGTTTTATTGGAAGCCGTAAGAGTCCTTGTGGGTACCTTCTGGTAATTCTTTTACCTTATATTGAACATGCCACATGTTAAAACCAATAAATGCTAATGGAATATGTCACCATTAAAAACTATTTAAATGTACTGGTTTTAATGGTTGAAATTTGATGGTCTGTAATGGAAACCATTACATTTTATCTCTATCTATCTATCTATCTATCTATCTATCTATCTATCTATCTATCTATCT
>NC_133182.1:76110000-76145000 GCF_049306965.1 Danio rerio | reverse complement strand
GATAATTCGGTAGACGGGGATGATCAGGAGACTATGATAAAGGCAGATGGAGAGAATTTGACCAGGACACCGTGGTTACATCCAATGACATAGCGCAAAATGCGTGGGCCCATCCGCAAGAGTTAGGGCGGGGTTAGGTTAGGTTAGGGTTAGGTTAGGGCCCCTCAGAAGTGAATTGGGGTTGCTTATGATTGTACAAAGTGAAGCCCCCCCTCTCCACGTTGCGTGCCTGTATGCGATGATGCTGGTTACACCCCTACTCTTTACAAGAAGTGCCATGGGATTTTTAATGACTATACAGAGTCATGACCTCAGTTTAACATGTCCTCCAAAAGACAGCGCCCATTGACAGTATGGTGTCCCCTTCGTTATACTGGAGCATTAGGACACACACAAACCACAGATTGAGCTGGCCTCACTAAAACTACTTCCTGTAGCAACCTAGTTTAACCATGTGGTCTGCCATCCAGGCAATGACCAGGCTTAGCCCTGCTTAGCTTCAATGACCGGTCTTGAGCTGCAGGTTGACATAGCTGTGGCAGAAGGGTTAAATGTACAGTATGTGGAGGATACAGGCTCCCATTAAAAGCTTTCACAAAAAGAGTAACACAGAAAGGTAGCGCTTTTCTTAAAGAAGCACTTGTGCCTGATTTCCACAAGCTGTTCAACTGTTCCACTTTCTCCTTTCAGATTCCCACTCTGACGACTTTGATCCAGCCTCCACTAAAAGCAAGTACGACTCCATGGATTTCGACAGCTTGTTGCGAGAAGCCCAGTACAGCCTGAGAAGGTAATGAACACCACTGTACCGGCTGGATGCAGACAGGGGGATCTGCAATACCTCACTGTTCTTTCAGTTCTTTCAATACAAGACTGCAGACGCTTTACTCTTGACACACAGAGAGAAAGAGAGAGTATATGTGGACAGAAAAGCTCTACGCATAAGGGATATATATATATATATATATATATATGTATATCTGCAAGCAAAGTTTACATGAACATAAGCTGCTGAACTGGAGGAGAGACTCAACCTTAAAGTAGCCGACTCTACTTTTTAGTGGACTACACAGATAGCGTGGCTCCGAAAGAGATCTTCATCCACACACCGCGAACAAACACAAAAACGAACAAAAAAAAAAAAAAGTGCAGCTCGTTCAGTCTGTTTTTATGGTTTGGAGTTTATTTTTGTGGGCTTTTTCTGTTCCTCTTTAATTTTTTAAAAATATCTGGTGTTTGGATGTGGTGTTACGTTTATTGGCGGAGGGGTTTGGGGGGAAATCACTTTGGATGTTCAAGGTAACGTCGTCTACTTTTTGCTAAAGTGAGGATGTAGTCGGCTATTTACAACAAAAAAAAAAGGAATATTTTTTATTTTGACGTGCATATCAGAGTTCTTTGTTTGTTACAGCTATGCACTGTAAAACGCAGCCTTTTTAAGAGGGAGATTTTCTTAATCCAGAATGTCGATCTGTAGTCATTACGCAACATAGGCTCTATCTCAAAACGTAGCCCTATATACGTTTCTGGAGATTGCGAATTATGTAGCCAGAAATACTTATGGCTGGATTTCATCTTTAAAACGAACACTAGGGGGCGGTATGACATCGTTCCTTTTCACGCATACCCGCTGACCGATTATTTCCGTATGGGCGGCTTTTCTGCTGTTACCAGTTTGTCCAGTGGCTCGCTGCATATGTCAGTGGACTTGAGACGCAGAAAGGAGTTGACCATGACGACTGGGTGAAACAAAAGCCAGAAAATTAAATAAACAAGTAAATAACAGGGTGAGAATGTGGTAAAATCTGAAAACATGGTAAAAATCAGGCAAATGCTTTTCTTTTTTTGGATTGCTTTTTAAAACGGTCTGTTAAATTAAGGGAATTGGGTGGGCGGGTCAATCTGTGCTTATGAAAACACTATTGGTTGGGTTTAGGAAAGTGGGTGGGTGCTGGCCAGTCGGTGCTTTTAAAAACACTGTCGGTTGGGTTCAGGGAAGTGGGTGGGCGGGTCAATCTGTGCTCATGAAAACACTATAGGTTGGGTTTAGGAAAGTGGGTGGGTGCTGGCCAGTCTGTGCTTTTAAAAACACTGTCGGTTGGGTTCAGGGAAGTGGGTGGGCGGGTCAATCTGTGCTCATGAAAACACTATTGGTTGGGTTTAGGAAAGTGGGTGGGTGCTGGCCAGTCTGTGCTTTTAAAAACACTGTCGGTTGGGTTCAGGGAAGTGGGTGGGTGGGCGGGTCAATCTGTGCTCATGAAAACACTATTGGTTGGGTTTAGGAAAGTGGGTGGGCGCTGGCCAGTCTGTGCTTTTAAAAACACTGTCGGTTGGGTTCAGGGAAGTGGGTGGGCGGGTCAATCTGTGCTTATGAAAACACTATTGATTGGGTTTAGATAAATGGGTGGACGCTGGCTAGTCTGTGCTTTTGAAAACACTGTCGGTTGGGTTTAGGGAAGTGGGTGGGCGGGTCAATCTGTGCTTATGAAAACACTATTGGTTGGGTTTAGGGAAGTGGGTGGGCGGGTCAATCTGTGCTCGTGAAAACACTATTGGTTGGGTTTAGGAAAGTGGGTGGGCGCTGGCCAGTCGGTGCTTTTAAAAACACTGTCGGTTGGGTTTAGGGAAGTGGGTGGGCTGGCCAATCTGTGCTTATGAAAACACTATTGGTTGGGTTTAGCGAAATGGGTGGGTGCTGGCCAGTCTGTGCTTTTGAAAACACTATTGGTTGGGTTTAGGGAAGGTGGTGTGTGGGTCAGTCAATGCTTTTGAAAACACTATTGGTTGGGTTTAGGGAATGAGGAGGGTGGGTAAAGGCTGGTTTATACTTCTGTGTTGAGCGATTGCCATAACCCACGTAGCCATGCATTTATACTTCTGCGTGCTGTTTGTGTTGCTCTGCAATAACACTTCCAAAACACTAGGTAGCAGTAGGTTATGTTCCTATGTATCAAGTTTCTTCGTGGGTGTTTAGTTTTTCTGAATGCTACCTTAATGTACAAGTAGCTAAATCTCACTCATTCAGAGGCGGGAACTGTGCAGCAACTTTAATCATAAGGTAAACACAAAACAAATCTTTCTATCTGCGGCTCCTTCACAGGACTCAACACTTCTAAACACTTGCTTCAAGCCGACCAATTACAGAACTTGCGCTATGTGTCGTTGCGACCTGTAGTTAAATTTTTTTAACTACATGTGTCAGTGTTGGCATCAGCCATGGCGAGGGCTATGTGATCACGCAAAGGTTAAGCTGGACCATACGTGTGCGCTTGACGCAAAAATAGAATTCAACCTTCAGTTGAACGGTCAGTCAGCGGCCTCTGGTGGTTTTACGCAAGAATAGCAGCCCGTGAATTGCAAAATAGTGTACACAGCAGCCTCTGGTAGATTCGCGAAAACAAAAACTACAAAAAAGTACTTCCTGGGACATATTTAGCACTCTCCAGAAACGTATATAGTGGTACATTTTCAGAATGAGCTTGGGTTGTCATTACGATGATGTATAACCTACATGGCGTTTAGATGACGTGATTTTTGATTGTAAAAAAAAAATATATATATATATGTGTGTGTGTGTGTGTGTGTGTGGAGATTTATTGCTCTGTTTTGGGGGAGCATGCTACTTATTTTTATTATTATTGTTTTCTTTTTGGTCACTGTTTTGTTTCGATAACTCCATGTGCAGTTTGAACCGATTTTCAGAAGTTAATAACTCAGTGTTTTACCTATATACATGCAGTGTAAGATAGATTTTCAAGAGTTTTATGTTCACTATTGTGTAAAGAAAAAAAAAAGGAAAAGAAGAAAAACCCAAGATATTTTTTTATTATCCTTTACGTCTGCAGGAAATCGAGAGCTTTTATTTAATTCCTCTCTGTGCACACCAATCATTGTTATCGTTCCTGTTTGATAAAAACGCGTTCACAGAGATGATTACTCTTCTAACACAGAATTGCTCATGCTTATTTATGTATTTATCTCAGTATTTGAATCGAAACATATTTATGGCAGCCATCTCACGTGATGCGCCTTACAAATTTTTGCTATTTATATTATTTCTTATTACCAACAATCACTGGAAAGGATGTAAATGTAAAAGAAATATCGTTTTTATATGCCTTCAGAGATAGAACAAGAAAAAAATAACATGTCGTATGATCACATTTTAGGCTCTTGATGAACTTTGCTGCTCTCGAGTGATTCGTTTCTTTTTCTAGCTCCTTCACCTCCCTTTTTCATCTCTTTTTTTATTACATGAAGCAATAAAAAGAATAATTTTTGCAGGTATTTTGTTGTACCACAGAAAATCTGTGTCCTTGCTCCACACTTTTATGATTATGTGAATGCCAAACTAAAGTTTACAATTTTCATTTCCTGAATTTTTTAAAAAGAAGAAGGAAAAAAAAAAAAGATGTATTTGATGTATAAAATAAAGATACTAATCTTGTCATTACTCACAATAACTCGAAAGTAATAATGGAATATGAAAAATGTGAATAAAAATGAAAGAAATCAATAAAAAAAAGCAATAAATTATTTTTCAAAGCTGTATTTTAGCTCATGTTGTCGTATGGTTTTAGACATGACAAATTACCCAGACTCTGTTCAGACACGGGGGATCCATTCCAGTGCCTCAGATCGCAAGACCACCGCCTGAAAGAGGAATTGCTTGTGAATGCAGATTGTGTGTGTGTGTGTGTGTGTGTGTGTGTGTGTGTGTGTGTGTGTGTGTGTGTGTGTGTGTGTGTGTGTGTGACAGAATTACCAGTTCAATACAAGCAATGGCTTTTAGGTCTAAAAAGCCAAACATTGCATCCATGAGATCGAGTCTCTTTCCAAAAGCAGGAGCTATTTCCGTCTGCGGTTTGAAGGTACTTCAGAGGAAAAACTGTTAATAATTCAAATGGCCCAAATGCAACACACACAAGGTAACCTTTTGTGACAAACACGTCAGGTTTTCGTGCTGTTTTTGAATGAAAGACATGCAGTGAGGGGAAATAAGTATTGAACACGTCACCATTTTTCTCGGAAAACATATTTCTGAAGGTGCTGTTGGCTTGAAATGTCCACCAGATGTTGGTAACAACCAAAGAAATACATATATGAAAAGAAAACAAATCTATCTAGCTTACATATTAAATGATGATGTGTAATAAAATAAAAATGATGGCAAAAAAAAAAAAAATTTTTTCACGAACACATGAAGAAAGGAAGGTGTAGAAAGGCATGGAAAGCCCAGACAGTAGCTGAAATTTCTCAGTAGTTCTTCATCAACCTTCTGCCTTTCATTTATTCATTCTCTTTTCGGCGTAGTCCCTCCATCAATCAGGGGTCGCCTCAGCGAAATGAACCGCCAACTTATCCAGCACATGTTTCAAGCAGCAGATGCCCTTCCAGCTGCAACCCATCACTGGGAAATACCCATACACTCCCATGATACTTCCCATTCCATGACACCCCCTTCTGCCCCCCGTCAGTGTAAATTAATATTATTTGCTTGAGTCAGGGGCGGACTGGGAAAGTATTTTTGCCTGTTGTTGTGCAACAGATCACTTGAGCAATTGGTGTAGTGGGGTGGCGCTGGACTGTGCTGTTGGTTGGCAGTATGTGAAAGGCCGAGTGGGGGTGGGTTTTGATAGATGGGTAAATAAAGAGCACGGGGGGGAGATGGGGGTGGGGGGCAGGGCTGTATGGGGGAAGTGATCGGTACAGTGGGGGGAGGTCAGGCCAAATTCACGGTGGCAGGCCAGATTGACCATCAGGCCAGCTGGAAATGTTCCGGTGCTTCCTATGGCCAGAGCGCCCCTGGCTTCAGTCTAACATCTACATTAGCAGGATGAAGATGAAACCAGAGTGGACATTTCTGCAAGACAATGATCCAAAACATAGTTGAAAAAACTTGCTTTCAGAGAAAGAAAATCAAGCTGTAGAATGGCCCAGCCAATCCCCTGACTTGAATCCAATAAAAAATACAAATTTAAAGCTCAGATTTGACAGGCGAGACCCACAGAACCATTAGGATTTTTACCCTCTGTTGACATCTGTGAGAAACTCACACCTGCGCAATGCATGTGACTTCAATCTCCATATGAGAGGCATCTTTAAGCTGCCATCACCAAACCAAAGCCTTTTATATAAAGCATTAAATACGTTTCAGTAGTTCAGTACTTCTCCTTGTCTCATTCCTTAGTTTTTTAGTTTTTTAATTCCCAGACTTTGCTGGTTGATGCATTTGCCGAGTTTTCCTTGCAAATCTAAAGCCAATTGTAATCATTTGTTTTGGTTCAATTTTTGCCCAACCGTTGCAGAGCCCAGGGTGTCAGCGCGAGTGCTCCAGCTTGGCCCCACCCTGATCCCTGTCATTACATTGTTATTACATATTAAAACGTTTTAGATTTTTTAGTTTGATGTTTGTATTGTTTTAGTTTTTTTTGTTTTTTTTTTTGTCAACAGCTTCTTTAGAAATATTATTCCTAGGAAATACATGATTACTTATTTTCCCCCACTGCATGTACAGTTAAAGTCAGAATTGTTCGCCCCCCTTTGAATGTTACTTTCTTTTTAAAATATTTTCCAAAAGATGTTTAACAGAGCAAGGAAATGTTCACAGTATGTCTGATAATATTTTTTCTTCCGGAGAAAGTCTTATTTGTTTTATTTCGGCTAAAATTAAAAGCTGTTTTTAATTTTTTAAGCAACATTTAAGGTCAAAATTATTAGCCTCTTTAAGCTATATATTTTTTACCAATAGCCTGCAGAACAAACCATCATTATACAATAACTTGCCTGATTACCCTAACCTGCCTAATTTACCTAGGTAATCCTTTAAATGTCACTTTAACCTTTATAGAAGTGTCTTGAAGAATATCTATTCAAATATTATTTTCTGTCATCATGGCAAAGATAAAATAAATCAGTTATTAGAAATGAGTTATTAAAACTATTATGATTAGAAATGTGTTGAAAAAATCTGCTCTTCGTTAAACAGAAATTGGGGGAAAAATTAAAAGGGGGCTAATAAAGGCTGAAGATAATTAGGTTAGCTAGGGAGGTTAGGGTAATTAAGCAAGTTATTGTATAATGATGGTTTGTTCTATGGACTAACGAAAATAAAAGCCTAAAGGGTCTAATAATTTTGAACTTAAAATGGTGTTTAAAAAATTTAAAACTTCTTTTATTATAGCCAAAATAAAAAAAATACAACTTTCTCGAGAAGAAAAATATTATCAGACATACTGTGAAAATTTCCTTGCTCTGTTAAACATAATTTAGGAAATATTTAAAAAAGAGTAAAAAAGTCAAATGGGGGCAAATAACTCTGACTTCAACCGTATGTGTGTGTATATATATATATATATATATATATATATATATATATATATATATATATATATATATATATATATATATATATATATATATATATATATWTATATATATATATATATATATATATATATATATATATATATATATATATATATATATATATATATATATATGCAACCACAGTAATAAACACAGTAATAGTTTGTGATTTCTATATATTTCTATGTAATTTATATATGCTCTATATGTATAAATCACAAACCATTACTGTGTAAATGTCTGATTTTGACTTTGAAAAGAAGCAATTTATTGGAGTCATGTATGTAATTGTGTTTATTTACATGCGCAGAGCTTGGGTATGGAGTCATGTCGGGTTTGATATATCTATATATGTGGCTTTAATCATTGCAACGTGTATGTTGCAAAATAAATCTGCTTTGTAAATTGCTGTAGCAATATGTTACAACACCTGATCGGGTGTATGTTTTTGGAGTGGCAGACTTTTTACCATAGTAAAAACTACTGAAGGATTCGCCACTGCTTTTGGACGATTTCTCTTTGTGTTCCCATGAAGATTCAGATGTATTTCAACGAGGCTGCGTGTGGATTTGAGTGTGTGCGTGCGAGCGTGTGTGTATTTGGGGTCAAGGGGACTGTGTTTGGCTGTTATCTTCTATTTGTCTCCTATCCATGTTGCCTTCTGCTGAGTCCTAACCAATGCCTTTGTAGTTGTACGTATTGTACAATCTTTGTTGTGGATTTTCTTTTTTATGTGTAGTTTTCATCAGCCTCACCATGCCAATAAAGGGAATTGTGTCTAATTTATTTCTTTTTGCTTCCATTTATTGTGCATTTAAACTAAGTCAGATGATTTCAAGTAGCTAATGTGGGCATTTTAGACAGCAATGAACTGGCATAAATGGTAAAACGTGCCTTTTTGCTGCCTTTTTCCCATGCAGGGATTCAGATTGGAGGAATTGCATCATGCAAGAGTAGATTTTCTCCATAAATTCGGCTGTTAAATTGATCGATGGTTCATGATTCTAATTCATATTTGTTTTTTTTTAATTCACCTATTGATGAAATGACTAGGAATAACAATTAGCAACTAGATTATTAAAGTTCATCGAGACAAACTTTGAGGCTGGATTGACAAAACCTGTTGGTAATAAACTATTTAAAAAGGATAGATAGATAGATAGATAGATAGATAGATAGATAGATAGATAGATAGATAGATAGATAGATAGATAGATAGATGGATGGATGGATGGATGGATGGATGGATGGATGGATGGATGGATGGATGGATGGATGGATGGATGGATGGATGGATGGATGGATGGATGGATGGATGGATGGATGGATGGATGGATAGATAGAAACAGTTTGAAGTAAGATAGATAGATAGATAGATAGATAGATTGATAGATAGATAGATAGATAGATAGATAGATAGATAGATAGATAGATAGATAGATAGATAGATAGATAGATAGATAGATAGATAGATAGATAGATAGATAGATAGATAGATAGATAGATAGATAGATAGATAGATAGATGGATGGATGGATTGATGGATGGATAGATAGAAACAGTTTGAAGTAAGATAGATAGATAGATAGATAGATAGATAGATAGATAGATAGATAGATAGATAGATAGATAGATAGATAGATAGATAGATAGATAGATAGATAGATAGATAGATAGATAGATAGATAGATAGATAGATAGATAGATAGATAGATAAAACAGTTTGAAGATAGATTTTTAGTCTCAGAAGAAGAAGAATATTAAAACAATTAATACTAATAATAAGTTTAAATAGAAGAACAGTAGATTGGCTTTGACAAGCCAGCTTAATAAATATCAAGGTCAACAAAAGAGTGTGTTTGTGATAATGCATAACAATAAACATAATATAATAATAAAATATAAACATATATTTACACACGTTTACATAAGTAAATACAGGTTGTATTATGGATTAATAAAAATCGCAGATTGATGAGTTATGAAACCATGCTTTTATTATGACACAGTTCACCACTTTCGGTTCTGCTGAATTATTATTATTATTAGTATTATTATTATTATTATTATTATTATTATTATTATTATTATTATTATTAAAAGTATTCTTTGCAAGTTTTTGCCTTTGCATTATTTTGGCTATATTGTTAAATACGTATTATATATATATATATATATATATATATATATATATATATATATATATATATATATATATATATATATATATATATATATATATTTATTTATTTATTTATTTATTTTTATTTATTTATTTTTTTTTTACTATACATTAAACTTTGTTATTCAGGTTTAGTCAGGTTTATTCATTGGGAACCAAAGGAAGAATTTTATTGTATAGGCAATCTGTTCCTTAATGTGCATATGACACCACGAATCCTGAATTTTCTCATGAAGTTGATGTCTTACCAAAAAATAAAAAATAAAAAATCATTGAGGTACACCTACAACTTGTGAGACTGTCTTCATATTGTTTATTACTCTACTTTGAATATTTCTTTCTGAAATTGCAAGCAAATATGACTTCAAAACAGCATTATCTCTATTTAATTGACTGTGAATAATGTTGTAGCTTATTTTGATAGTCATTGGCAGCTAATATGATTTCACTATTTGGAATTTGCAAAGAATTCTTTCTGAAATTATATTATCAAGGCGAATATAAAACTAACTTTACCTCAGTTATTTAACTATGTCTGCTGGACCCACCCAGCAGGCACACAACCTCATAAAAACGTTAAAAATAGGTTAGGTTTAGGTTGTGACATCACGCAACCAAAATTCAATGTCTAGTCAGTGTCTAAGGACTATGTTATTTGGACGTCCAATAACGATCTCAAATGACGTTAATATTTGGTTGATTTGAGGTTGTGTTGGAACGTGACCAAAATCCAACATCTCAAACCAACGTCATATTGACATTAAATACTGGCATTTATTCGTCAGGTATGGCAACCAAAATCCAATACCATCATTAGTAGTTGATATTTGGTTGATTTTAGGTTGTGTTGGAAAGTGATCAAAATCCAACGTCGACCCAACATCTTAATCCAACGTCATATAGACGTCAAATACTGACATTTATTCGTCAGGTATGGCAACCAAAATCCAACATCTGATAGATGTCCTATTGATAACATCCACACAACGTCAAGCTGTAACATCCTTACACGTTGATATTTGGTTGATTTTAGGTTGTGTTGTAAAGTGATCAAAATCCAACGTCGAGCCAACACCTTAAACCAGCGTCATATTGACATCAAACACTGACATTTATTAGTCAGGTATGGCAAACAAAATCCAATGTCTGATAGACGTCATAGTGGTAACATCCACACAATGTCAAGCTGTAACATCATTAAACATTGATGTATATAGTTAATTTTATGTTGCGTTGGAAAGTGATCTAAATCCAACATCAAGACAACATCCTAAACCAACGTCATATTGATGTCAAATACTGACATTTATTCTTAAGATATGGCAACCAAAATCTAACCTCTGATAGATACCGTAATGGTAACATCCACACAATGTCAAGCTTTAACATCATTAGACATTGATATTTGGTTTATTTTAGGTTGGACATTGACGTCGGCCTGATGTTTGGTTTTGATGTCAACCCGATTTTCATTTCCAAACAAAATGCAATACAAAATTGACAAAAAGTCAATTTGACGTCATGTTGACGTCTTGTGACTGCTGGGTATTGCTTCCAATTAGTTTATTTGTATAGATGATTGCCTAATGTCTTCAGTAAATTGATAATATATTCCAGAATTAACCTGCCACTGGTATTTTCTCGTGAAATTGATGATGAGAATAATGCCTGAGCAAAAATATTCATAACGAAAGCCTCATTTAAAGCAAAGCAAAATCTGTGGTGCTGAAGGTTTTTGCTTAAACATCCGAGCATCATCCGCCCTGATGTTTTAGGATGAGTCACTCGGTTATTTTTGGCGGACGCTCATGTTTTTCGCCAACTCTGCACGAAATGGGAAACTCTGGGAAAAATGACTGATGATAATCCCGCCGAGCTTGTTTCTTAATTCCCGTAAACTCTCTTGACAGCTTTTTTTTTGGATGTGCATTCGTGCCTATAAAGAGGCCGGGAGAATGTGACGGGAGAATCTGTCCAGCTGGAATATAATACACTGCGATTATTATTATTCAGCCTGTGAGTGTGAGGAGGTGAATAACCTCTTCTCTTTCCTAGACATTAAATTTTAAAAGAAGAGGATCCAATTGTGGATTTATTTATTTATTTATACGTTTTCATTAATGCTTCGGTTTTTGGCCCGGGAGGAAAAAGAGACTCTTCTTTCATTTTGCCGTCTCAATCCGGCCGACGGGAGGTCTCGGAGAATCTGCCCTTTTCCACACAATGAAGCTGGAGGCTCAAGAGCTTCTCTTCACCTCTGTCGGTTTGTGTGATACAGGTACTTACTCTGGCAATCCATCCTTATCTTTCATTTCTCACAGCCGCCCGTTGGTAAAAATGCCCATGTCTGCACTTTCTGAGGGTCTTCTACCTGCCCTCCTAAAAATATACGACTGTGCTGGAAATATATAGTGTATTTATAAACTGAATATAAAGATTTATTGGACTTAATACACTTTTCTTTTAAGGTAAGTGGTCTAAAATATTTCATTTAGGCTGAATTTAAACAAACAAATTAAGTTGAACATTCATTCATTCGTTTTCTTTTCGGCTTATTCCCTTTATTATCAAGCACAGATGCTTGAACCCGCCTTTATGCATGCGTGACCGTAAATTGTATGGCAAGTGTAAACGCATGGATTAGATATGGGTCACAATTAAAACAACCTGTATATTAAAGGGACAATTCATTTAGAAATTTAAACTCTGCCATCATTTAGGCTACTCACCATTCAAAGAAAATATTTTGAAATATTTTGGTAGCTGGCATTTTTCAAAATGTCTTCTTTTGTGTTCAAACCACAAAAGGGAGAATAATTGATAAAGAAATGTGATTGGCGTTGTACCTCAACGTTGTGGGGACGTGGCATTTTGTTTGGAAATAATAACGTTAATAATTAATAATAACGTCAATGTAAAACGTCCCATCTAAAATCAAGCAGATATCAACGTCTAATAAGGCGAGGCAGTGGTGCTGTAGGTAGTGCTGTCGCCTCACAGCAAGATGGTCGCTGGGTCGCTGGTTCGAACCTCGGCTCAGTTGGCGTTTCTGTGTAGAGTTTGCATGTTCTCCCTGCCTTCGCGTGGGTTTCCTCCGGGTGCTCCGGTTTCCCCCACAGTCCAAAGATATGCGGTACAGGTGAATTGGGTAGGCTAAATTGTCCGTAGTGTATGGGTGTGTGTGTGAATGTGTGTGTGGATGTTTCCCTGAGATGGAAGGCTGGAAGGGCATCCGCTGCGTAAAAACTTGCTGGATAAGTTGGTAATAAAGGGACTAAGCCGACAAGAAAATGAATGAATGAATGATCAATGTCTAATTATATTACAGCTTGTTGTTGTGTGGACGTTACCACTTGGACGTCTATCAGATGTTGGTTGGCAAACCTGACAAATAAATGTCAGTATTTGACATCAATATGACGTTGTTTTAAGATGTTGGCTCGACGTTTGATTTTGGTCACTTTCTAACACAACCTAAAATCAACCAAATATCAACTACTAATGATGTTACAGCTTGATGTTGTGTTGACATTACTACCAAGACGTCTATCAGATGTTGGATTTTGGTTGCATCTCCTGACAAATGAATGTTAGTATTTGACGTCAATATAATGTTGGTTTAAGATGTTGGCTCGTAGTTGTATTTCGGTCACTTTTTAACACAACCTAAAATCAACCAAATATCAACTTCTAATTATGTTACAGCTTGACGTTGTGTGGATGTTACCTCCATGATGTCTATCACACGTTGGATTTTGGTTGCCATAGCTGACGAATAAATGTCAGTATTTGACGTCAATATGATGTTGGTTTGAAATGTTAGCTCGACGTTGTATTTTGGTAACTTTTCAACACAACCTAAAATCAACCAAATATCAACTTCTAATTTTGTTACAGCTTGACGTCGTGTGAACGTTACAATATGATGTCTATCAGACGTTGGATTTTGGTTGCCATACCTGACAAATAAATGTCAGTATTTGACGTCAATATGATGTTGGTTTAAAATGTTGGCTCGACGTTGGTTTTTGGTCACTTTCCAACACAACCTCAAATCAACCAAATATCCACACCGTTTGACATCGTTATTGGACATCATTAGACATTGAATTTTGGTCACCTGACTTCACAACCTAAATCTAACCTAAAATTAACGTCTTATGATGTTGTGCGCCTGCTAAGATTGTGTAATGTCTGAGAAACCAAAGCAGCAGAAATAAAGCAACTGATGGTGTGATTTATAGGATGGAGCATTCATGCGGTTATTGATGAAGATGATGAAATCAGATCAAAGCAGCAGAAGCAGACGTGAGCTGATCCTCCTGCAGGAATCACTGATCTCTCCACTGGGTTATTTCCAGACGTCATCGACACTGATCTCCAACCATCTTCTCGCTTTATTTTTAGAGTGCTTCATGAGTGCCATGCAGTCCCATTGTCTGGAGCTCTGTCAGATTTACTTTCTCATGCAGGACGGCAGCTGTCAGTCCTGGACGTTCAGCCATCAGATGAGGAACACACTATATGCTTATTTATATATGTTTATTCTCTGCTGGCATTCATTCATTCATTTTCTTTTCAGATTAGTCCCTTTATTAATCCGGGGTCGCCACAGCGGTATGAACCGCCAACTTATCCATCATGGTTTTACGCAGCGGATACCCTTCCAGCTGCAAGCCATCTCTGGGAAACATCCACACACACTCATTTACACACATACACTACGGACAATTTAGCCTACTCAGATATCTACATTCTGTGAATAAAAAAAGAGAAACACTTTGTTTTAAAACTGATAAAATAAAGAAAAAAATGGAATTATGCTAATAAAACCTAATTCTGAATTTTATAGAAATAGTGTGTACCAGTACCTTTAATTATATATATATTTGTAAATATTTACACTATTATTTAAAAAAAAATAATAAAATGTTTTAAAACTGACAAATTATAGGGAAAAAAAACTGAAATCATGCTAATAAAAGCTAATTATTTCAGCTTATTTTAGTTATTTGACAAGACAAGTAACTTTTAATTAGTTTATTTCATCATTTATTTTATTTATGGATGATTCTGATTATTTAAATATGACAGAATGTGAAAAATAAAATAATAGCTCAAATAAAAGCTCATTCTGAATGTTAACGATTACATTTAATTATCTTTTTATATGTTTTTAAAATAATATTATTTACATTAGTCGTTAATTAATTTTCCTTCGGCTTAGTCTTTATTTCAGAGGTCACCACAGCGAAATGAACCGTCAACTACTCTGGCATAAATTTTACGCAGCAGATGTCCTTCCAGCCACAACCCAGTACTGGGAAACACCCATACACTCTCATTCACACACACACTCATACTCTACGGCCAATTTAATTCATACAATTCACCCATAGCGCTTGTGTTTGGACTAAGGGGGAAACCGGAGCACCCGAAGGAAACCCACACTAACACGGGGAGAACATGCAAACTCCAATGCATCCTTTTTGTTGTGAGGTGACAGTGCTGAGGCACTGTTCCACCCCATTATTTATTTATTCTTTAATATTTTTTATACTTCAACTTATTTTATTACAGTTTTTTTTGTGTGTGTGTAAGAATTCAAAACAAATATATTCGTTTACATTATTTATCCAATGCAATTCAATAAAACAAAAGTTAGCCTTGTTTTAATTTTAGATCTCCGTCAAATATGTGACTAAGTGTGTTAAATAAGCCGATAAAGCACTATGTAAAAGCAAACAATTAGTCAAGTAATGAGCAGAAAGCTGAGTGCGGGCTTTGTGGAGCTCCTGCCAGCTGCTCAACACCAGTCCTCCTCCATCTCCATCCACTGCGAGCTTTAAGAGTAATGAGCGACAGAAGGACGGGTTTCTTCTTCTCCCAAACTATCAACTTTGGGACGCCAACGTAAACTTCGGCTGATAATTAATGACAGCAGACAAACGGCGGCTGATTGAGCAACTTGCCTTTATTGTCAATCACCATCTGCTCCCCACAACACAACGCTAATTACCTCCAGTGCGCTGAAGATGCCTTTATTAATTAACAGCGGATGTAAAAACCCTCTGGAGCGCTGTGGTCTGAGTGGGGATTCGAGGGTCTTACTGAAATATATTTTTATTTTATAGCTGTGAGGCTCAATAGAAATCGATTTCAAATGTTATACACTATAAGCAAAATGCTGGGTTCCACTAAAAGTTGTCTTTAAGTTAACCTGATCGTTTACAAATTTAAGTAGATTGAACATAAAACAATTAGCTTCCCTACTGAAAAAAAACTGCTTAAACCAGCCTAGGCTGGTTGGCTGGTTTTAGCTGGTCAACCATGCTGGTTTAAGAGGGGTTTTGGCCACTTCCAGGCTGGTTTCCAGCCATTTCCAGCCTGTTCTTAGCTGGTCAGGCTGGGAGATGACAAGCAAAAACCAACTTGACCAGCCTAGCCATGCTGGAAGCCCAGCCAAAACTTAAAACCAGCTTAAATCAGGCTGGTCAAGCTGGTTTTAGCTGGTTTTAGCTGGTCAATTTCCAGCCTGACCAGCTAAGACCAGGCTGGAAATGGCCAAAACCCCTTTAAAACCAGCCTGGTCTACCAGCTAAAACCAGCCAACCAGCCTAGGCTGGTTTAAGCTGTTTTTTCAGCAGGGTTGTCCCCCCCAAAAAAACTAAGAATTGTGTTGATTCGGCTCATTTTAAATAAGTAGTTTAAACAAGCAGCAAAATATCATATTTTGAGTGTATAGACCAGGCGTGGGCAAACTTGATCCTGGAGGGCCAGTGTCCTGCATAGTTTAGCTCCAACCCTATTCAAACAGACCTCCCTATAGAGTTCAAGTGATCTTGAAGACACTGATTAGTTTGTTCAGGTGTGTTTGACTAGTTCTGGAACAAAACTCTGCAGGGACAGCGGCCCTCGAGGATCAAGTTTGCCCATTCCTGGTATAGACCATACCTGTCAACATTGGGTTGTGAAAATAAGGGATATGCCCTGCATAATAAGGGATTCCTCCAACCCCCACCCCTTACCCCCTTAAAAAATCCCCAAATTACTAAATATGTTCATTTTTAGCTGTTTCATTGTAAATAAATAGTTAAATGGTCAGTAATATGTCGTGAAATTATTATTAACAAAATAAAAGTAAATATATACATTAGCAGCAAACACATTCGCAAACAGTTCAGCTTATTAAAATAATAGCTATTATAATGACATAGAATCAAGCTAAATCTCATTAGCCGTTTCTCCACTGTATAACCCACACATTCTGATTAAAGAGCAACGAATGAATCTCTCATTTATTTAGAATTGTTTATTACATTAAATAAGAGGTCTCACTCCCAGAGTTCATCAACATCCTTTAGATTCATCTTTAATGCCTCATCCTTCATCTCACTTCAGACGTGCTCAATAATGGTAATGTCTGGTAACAGGGCTGGCCAATCCTGGAGCACCTTGACCTTCTGTGCTTTGAGGAGCTTTGATGTGGAGGCTGAAGTATGAGGAGCGCTATCCTGCTGAAGAATTTGTCTTTTCCTGTGGTTTGTAATGAAATGGAAAGCACTGATGTCTTGATACCTCAGGCTGTTGATGTTGCCATCCACTCTGCAGATCTCTCACACGCCCCCATACTGAATGTAACCCCAAACCATGATTTTTCCTTCACCAAACTTGGCTGATTTCTGTGAGAATTTTGGCTCCATGCTGGTTCCAGTAGGTCTGCAGTATTTGTGATGATTGGGATGCAGCTCAACAGATGATTCATCAGAATAATCTACCTTCTGCCACTTTTCCAAATGATCAACTAGAAGTCAAGTTATTATTTGCTGCTCTTACAACTGGGATCCAGGACAAGACTTTTGTCAGGTAGTAAATGTATACAGGTGTTTACATATCTATGTCTACAGGTTTAGCTATGTTTGTTGTGAGGGCCCAATTGTCCTCACTTGACGACCCACTACCGAGGACATTTCACCGGTCCTCACTTATTACAGTTTTTCTTGTTTGCTCCTTCACCCAAATCTTCAATTAGCCATCAGTCTGCAAACCTTATAAAAACGATGGAAGGTCTGTGTTGTTCTGTGCCAGCATTGATGGAGGAGGTCAATAGTGGCTATGTCCTATACTCCCAATAGATTTGACAGCATATTACAGTTTTTCTTGTTTGCTTTGACCTGGTTAAAGAAACTAAGTTCCACTTCATTTTTATTATCACTATCCCAGCAGAGCAGAAGACAGGTATTGCAAATGTGTAAACTCTTTCTCATTGGGTTGACACATTTTCCCCACCATTTTTCAAAACAGTTAACACGGATGTCATTCAAGCAGTCCAAACTCCATTGTTTTAGTTATGGTAACCAAACTGAAACCATCTATTTCTAACCATTAGAAACCACCAAGATCAGTATGAATTCAATGAAGCACCGGTTTGACACTCCTTCACACAAATCTTCACTTACCAATCAGTCTGCAAACATTAAAATGGTAGAAGTTCTGTGTTGTTCTGTGCCAGCATGGATGGAGGAGGTCAATAGTGGCTATTTCCTATACTCCCAATATATTTGACTGTATATTGGTTTACATGTGTTTTCTCTAATATTTACAATATTTTATTAGTTTTTTCTTTTTTCTGCTTCTTTCTGCTACTTTTTTCTTTTTTAAATTTTATTTTTATTTTTTATTTTTTTTTACAGTATTTTAGTTTTCAGCCACAGTTTGAAAAATGTCATGAATTCAATATAAGTTTAATCAAAGCATTTCTTATTCTTGATCCAATTCTTTGCAAAAAGGCAAATTTGACAGCCCAAATAGAATTCACACTGAGATCTGTATTTTGTTTTTTGTTGTCCATTGTCTAATGAATAATTGAAAGAGTTCATATACTTGTTTGCAAGTTGTGTTGTTTGAAGGTAAAACTAGCTTTTGTTGCATATTTTTAATGTTTTGACACGGTATGTGCATTTTGCAAGCATAATGTGTCATTTTGACCATGAGTGCCGCTGTTTAGGCCTGTGTGTTTGCTGTTTTGAAAAGGTGGAGTTTCAGTTGACAACTGCATCAAAGCAATCGAGAAAAACTGTAGTTTGCATGTGTTTTTTCTTATATTTACAGTATTTTATTACTTTTGTCTTTTTTTATACAGTATTTCAGTTTTCAGCCACAGTTTAAAAGATGTCATGAATTCAATATATATTTAATCAAAGCATTTCTTATTCTGGATTCAATTCTTTGCAAAAAGGCAAATTTGACAGCACAAATAGAAAGACAACAAATGGCATTGGCAATAGGCTACAATGACAAGCAATGGTGGTGCACTGAGTTCTGTATTTTGTATTTTGTTGTCCGTTGTGTAATGATTAATTGAAAGAGCTCATATACTTGTTTGCAAGTTGTGTTGTTTGAAGGTAAAACTAGCTTTTGTTGCATATTTTAAATGTTTTGACACAATATGTGCCTTTTGCAAGCAAAATGAGTCATTTTGACCATGAGTGCCGCTGTTTAGGCCTGTGTGTTAACTGTTTTGAAAATGTGGAGTTTCAGTTGACAACTGCATCCAAGCAATCGAGAAAAACTGTAAAAGCGCTTAAAAATTAAATTGGCCAGAGTATATATTTAAATATCTAACAATGTGTATGTGTTTCTCTGAGGGTTAAGATAGCATTATGGTTAGGACATAACTTGATATGAAAACAATGGAAGTCTGTAATGTCCTCACTAAGATATTAAAATAAACTTGTGTGTGTTTTTGTGTGTATGTGTATGCATGTGTGTGTGTGAGTGTGTATGAGTGTGTTTTGTTTATGTGCATGCATGCATGTGTATGGATGTATGTGTGTATGTAAGTGTGTGTATTTATGACGTGTATGTATGTGTTGTGGGTGTGTATTTTGTGTATGTGCATTTGTGTGTGTGCTTGGGGCTATGTATGAGTGTGCGTTTTGTGCATGTAAAAATGTGTGTGTTTGTGTGTGTATGTGTGTGTGTTGTATGATTGAGGGTCTTCTGAGGGGACCCACTGTCCCTGTGTTGCCCTCAGGCCAGCGGGACTTCAGATGCTGCGGCTGCAGGTCTGCCGCGCGCCGGGACTCCAGCAGAGAGTCGCGTGACCGTGGGGACCCGCCGCTCTCACAGCCGCTGACAGAACCAGTTAGGACAGAGAAAAGTGGATGGATTGTGCTTTTGTCAGGGCTTTACCTTAGAGGCCGGAGGGGGATGGATGGATGGAAGGGTGGATGGAGAGAGACTGGGATGCTGGGATGGTATCGAGAAATTGACACAAGGGTAGAAGAGAGAGATGTGGATCATACTTGCTGTGGAAATGCCATTTCTCATATAAAAATGGACACACACGCACATGCGTACATACACATACACAAAACATACACACATGCTTGTATAACTATCTTTGTGGGGACATTCCATAGGCGTAGTGATGTTGTGTTCACTGTATAGAATGTATTCATTCATTTTCCTTTGGCTTGGTTTATTTATTCATCAGGGTTCGCCACAGTGGAATGAACCGACAACTATTCCAGCATTTTTTTTAATAGCAGATGCCCTTCCAGCTGCAACCCAGCACTGGGAAACACCCATACACTCTCACATTCACACACATATCCTACAGACAATTTATTTTATTCAATTCCGCTATAGCGCATGTGTTTGGACTGTGGGGGAAACAGGAGCACCCGGAGGAAACCCACACCAACACGGGGAGAACATGCAAACTCCACACAGAAATGTCAACTGGCCCAGGCGGGACTCAAACCAGCGACCTTCTTGTTGTGAGGCTAACCACTGAGCCACCGTGCCACCCAATGACTTCTACCAATAATATTAATATTATTAATATAATATATTAATATATATAATATATTATAAGATACTAATTTTATTGTAACTAAAAATAAAACATCCAAGTTAAACCAAACTAAATGATAAGTACTCGTTACTGCTTAAAAAAAGAAAATCAAATAATGTGAGTAGTTATAGCTATTGTTTATGAGCTCAAAACAAGGAAGAAGGAAGCTGATTGGTCTGCAACTGCACATGATCCAGATGGAATCAGGTGTTTGATCATTCACATACTGTTCAAGGCGTATGTGCTTCTGTTTATTCCTCTCCTTTTTCTATCTGCCTTGGGGTCACTGGTTGCAAAAATCAAACAGAATGATGCTAATCCTGCACATAAAGAGCCATGGAGTTTGGAGTTAACAACTAGTTGACTAAATGAATGGTGAAGGACAACTGGTGAAAACCACAATGTAAGCTACTCATCAATCCTGAGATGCTACTGGTAGGTCAAAGACTCAATTCTTAAGCTGTTTAAAAAGATTATGCTAGCATCTTGTCAGTTTCTTGGTATTGTTTAGCCGTTTAGCATCTATCATGCTAACAGAGTATGTGTATTAAGTGCTTTTGATTTAGTGTTCTCTTGTAGTTGAATCACTCTTTATGATTGTACTTTTGATATGCGACTTGAGTAATATTGTTTGTGGTTTAAATAAGCTAAATATCCTTGCTGTGTTTGCTGGGTGACTTATAATAGTGTTTGTATTTTGTGTATTGTGTCGCGTGTTTTGGCTGAGCGCAAAGATAAGTTAACATATTATTTCATGTTGACACTGATTCTGCACATCCCTGCTGAAAAATCCAGCTTAAACCAGCCTAGGCTGGTTTGCTGGTTTTAGCTGGTTGACCAGGCTGGTTTTAGAGGGGTTTTGGCCATTTCCAGGCTGGTTTCCAGCCATTTCCAGCCTGGTCTTAGCTGGTCAGGCTGGAAAATGACCAGCCAAATCCAGCTAAAACCAGCTTGACCAGCCTGGTTTAAGCTGGATATAGCTGGTTTTGGCTGGACTCCCAGCTTGGCTAGGCTGGTCAAGCTGGTTTTAGCTGGTCATCTCCCAGCCTGACCAGCTAAGACCAGGCTGGAAATGGCTGGAAACCAGCCCGGAAGTGGCCAAAACCCCTCTAAAACCAGCCTTGACTGATTGCTTGCCTCTATTTTCTATAATGTATACCCTTATTGTATGTTATACTTTTATAATGGCCATTATTGATTATTAAAACTGATATTCATTGAAAGAGAGGGTATGTTTTGTATTTTCGATTGAAATGAAAGGAGGCAATAATGTTATAGGCTCCGATTTGTTATAAATATGCATGAAGATGACGGTTAAATAAATATGTAGCTACACGATGCCCCAACATTTGTGCTGTCTGTTAAATTGCTAAAATAAAAATGAAAATGGGCAGTTTCTTAAGTCATGTTTTCATTTTGTTGTTAATATAGTGAAAGAGCATAGCTAGGGTGATGTAGGGATGGCTGACGTGAAACTGACGTTTCGACACAGTGTCGAGATCCCGAAGCGCAAGTGCTTCGAAACACTGCACTGAAGCATGATCCGAAGTAGAGATCTGCGCGGGACTAAATTTTGAATCCCGCTTCTGCCCGAACCCGACCACTCCCGCTTGTATTAAGAATTTGTTGTCCCGCTGCCCCGTTTTCTACCCGCCGCGCCCGATCCCGCTAAAGAGCGGGGAAGAACAAAACTGAAAATCACCAATTTTACGGAAATTTATTCCCGCGCCGCCGAAATCTGGTCGGGTACCGCCGCGCCCTCGGGACAGCAGGGGGAATGCGTGACTAAAGTGTTTAGAAACACCTTGTCACGTGACTAAAGCGATTCAAAGCATCGGTCAGCTTGGATGCGTTTCGAGACCTAGCCGGTATGCATTTGGCTGCCAAGGTCAAGAAAAAAAACTTTGCCTCTTATGGCCTAGAGGACTGTACGTGTGCATGCTGTTTCTATGCTTTGCATGACGTTTTCGGTTCGAATCCCGACTTGTACAAACATGGTTTTATGTATTTTAATCATGTTTCTGTTTTGTGTAGCCTAAATAGGATACAGCTGCAGTTACGCCATCAAAATAGCATCATTTTTGTAACACTGTAAAACTATAATAAATTTTTTTACAGTATGGTTGGGTTTAGGGTTTGGGTAGACGTTAATAAAATACCATAAATGGGAAATTTTATGAATAATATAAACAATTCTTGATAACTTCAGGCCACCATTTCTGATCTAGCAACAACCCTGTTTTAAGACCAAAACAAGACATTTATTCACAAATTGTTTATTCGGATGTCAGACCAATGTTGAAACAAAACGATACAGGAGCAAAGCATTACCAACTGGTATTAAAGCATTTCAAAACAACTAAATCAGCCTGGCTTCGAACTTACTATCCCCACATGGTAGTCAGACACCTAATCCACTGTACTAAATTACTTGAAGGACAAAGCATACAAAGTGGATTTTAATGCCTCAATTTGTTCAACTGTCTTTGCTGAAGCTGTTTCAGTGCAATACATAAAAAAATGACCACTAGATGTCACTGTAGAGTGGAGTTTCGAAACGTTTCGAAGCTTCGACACATTTGCTTCGACTGTTTCAGTGTATCACGAAGCCTCGCTTTGCCCACCACTAGGGTGATGTGAAAGGGGTTATATTGTACACTGTTGCCTTCAAAGGTTTACCCGACGGGTCCTCTGGAGTTTGTTTTCCATTAAAAACTTGCAAAGTCTGAACTTACAAGGAGAGGATGCAGGACTGAACTGTGTGTAGGCTACTTTAATATTGAGGAAAAGCCCCAATCAGATGGGCGAATATCTGCAGCCCCGCACTGATGTCTCAGTTTTCTCCCATCCACAATGACACGGAGCAGCAGCGTTTTCAAACCAAAACGGCCACTCCAGCGTTTTCAAAACGCTTCATTTTCGACGCTCGAAAACTCTGGCGTAGTTTGGATGGATGGCGTAACATTAGCAAAACGTATGCATTTTAAAACTAAAACATATTAGTTTATACAGGGCCTCAGGATGAGTATTCCCAGGTGGAAATGGGTAACAAAGAAAATAATTAGCGTTAAAGCTTCTCGTTTGTCGATAATGTTTCTAATACACAACTCAAACTCTGTCATGTGAACTGAGATGCACTCATGGACTTGTCAGCAGTGCATGTGTTTATTGTAACCCCAGCCTTTGTGATTTTTAATAATGGCCATATCACACTTATTTTGATTAATCGCGCCGCATGAGGACAGCATAACATTTAATGCCGGTGCCAGAACCACTCCTGTTGAATAAAACATGCAAATGTAATGATGTGCAATTATTTTCCATATCATCAGTAATTTGGTTTAATTTGGTAATTATCAAATGTCATCAATACTCATTAATGTAATAGCCGAGAGTCGCATTTGCTCGAAATGACAGGCCAGATGATTTCACTTCCACTGCTGGATGAAGGTTTGCTTCAAACCGAGAGGATCCATCCAGCCACAAAACAAAAAGAAAAACCCTGCAGACCTCGGAAGAAAAAGTGAATGTTTCCTGGCTGTCATAACTTGAACAGTTTGACATGAATAATTCTTTGACATGGTTATGTCCTTAGCTTTCTGTCAATATGATTTGACATGCAAGGACGAGAGGAAATATCACACTGACAGCCTGTGCACGCTGTTTCAGGCGCTTTCTAAAAGGTGTTATTTCATAGTAATTTAGCGAGATAACAGTAAAAGAAAAACAGCTTCATAATGCGCATTATGCATAATGTTTTGCATGACAAAACAGCTGACAGAAAGCTATATATACAAACTGCAGAGAACGCATAGACAGCAAGACTGTAATTGCTTGTTAAAAATATTGGTGACCTTAATCCACATGCTAATGGCATAATTATAGTAGTGTTTCATGGACTTCGTAATCTTCTGTGACAAGGCTTAAAATTCAATTAACCCCGTTTTAACACTTTTGTTTCAACTGCGTTTAGAAGGCTAATTTGCTTCAGATTTAACTCCGCTAAACGTAATTAAGATTTTGAAAATAATTTGGTCTGTAAGTATACAAGCATTTAATGTTGATGTCTTTAGCGCAGCGATTTGCTTTGCTTTCTAATATCCTGGGTGGCAAAATGTGCATATTGCAGTATGAAGGCTTGTAATCAAATCCAGCTGAAAACACTGTACAATACGTCTATAAAACAGTTTGTTCCGGTTCTCGGATCTGATTGGCTGAGAGATCTTTCTACTTTCCTATTGACATGGGAATTGCTTTACAGTTTATATTAGGACTGCTCTATTCCAGAAATATACTGTTGTTGCGATTATTATTATTATTATTTATTATTATTATTTATAATTACACCCCACCAGTAGTAAATAAGCTAAAGGGAAGCTTTATCATTTTTATTTGCATACATACAAGCCACTCTTGAAATTTAAACACCTTTAACTTAAATGAATGAAAGGTCATGATCAGCAATAAACATTTACAAAGTCTATTATTTGGATATTTCAGCATGGTGTACCATAATCAACGCCAAGGTAAGTGAACCAAAAATGTATATTCGAACCAATTGTTTGAACTGAACCATCCAAATCTGTTGGTGGAGATATCTGAATATTATTATTAGCAAGAAAGAGCCAGATTATGAATTAGTTCTTTTAAACTCAAAAGAGGAGCTGATTCAATGATTGAGTTAGTTCATTTAAACTGAAAAGAGAAGTTGATTCAGTAATTGAGTTAGTTCTGATTCAGTGATTGAAGTAGTTATTTTTAAGTGAAAAGAGAAGTTGATTCAATGATTGAATTAGTTCTTTTGAACTGAAAAGAGGAGCTGATTCAATGATTGGGTTAATATATTTAAACTCAAAAGAGAAGTTGATTCAATGATTGAATTGGTTCTGATTCAGTGATTGCAGTAGTTCTTTTAAAGTGAAAAGAGGAGCTGATTTAATGATTGAATTTGTTCATTTAAACTCAAAAGATGAGTTGACTGAATGATTGAGTTAGTTCATTTAAACTGAAAAGAAAAGTTGATTCAGTAATTGAGTTAGTTCTGATTCAGTGATTGAAGTAGTTATTTTTAAGTGAAAAGAGAAGTTGATTCAATGATTGAATTAGTTCTTTTGAACTGAAAAGAGGAGCTGATCTAATGATTGAATTAGTTCTGATTCGGTGTTTTGAAGTAGTTCTTTTAAAGTGAAAAGAGGAGCTGATTCAATGATTGAATTAATTTTGATTCAGTGATTGAGGTAGTTCTTAAAGTGAAAAAAAGAGTTGGTTCAATAATTGAATTAGTTCTTTTGAACTAAAGAGGAGTTGAATCAATGATTGAATTAGTTCTTTTGAACTGAAAAGAGGAACTGATTCAAGAATTTAATTAGTTCTGATTCAATGATTGAATTAATTTATTTAAACTCAAAAAAGGAGTTGATTCATTAATTGAATTGTTTCTGATTAAGTGATTGAAATAGTTATTTTAAAGTGAAGAGGAGCTGATTCAATGATTGAATTAGTTCTGATTCAGTGATTAAAGTAGTTCTTTTAAAGTGAAAAGAGGAGATGATTAAATGACTGAATTAGTCCATTTGAACTCAAAAAAGGAGTTATCACTTGATTCAGTGATTGAGGTAGTTCTTAAAGTGAAAAAAAAGAGTTGGTTCAATGATTGAATTAGTTCTTTTGAACTGAAAAGAGAAGTGGATTTAATGATTGAATTAATATATTTAAACTCAAAAGAGAAGTTGATTCAATGATTGAATTGGTTCTGATTCAGTGATTGCAGTAGTTCTTTTAAAGTGAAAAGAGGAGCTGATTCAATGATTGAACTTGTTTGTTTAAACTCAAAAGATGAGTTGATTGAATGATTTTGTTCATTTAGACTGAAAAGAGCAGTGGATTCAATGATTCAATTAGTTATTTTGGACTAAAAGAGGAGTTGATTCAATGATTGAATTAGTTCTGATTCAGTGATTGAAGTAGTTCTGATTTGGTGATTAAAGTAGTTCTTTTAAAGTGAAAAAAAAGAGTTGATTCAATGATTGAATTAGTTTTGAACTGAAAAGAGGAGTTGATTCAATAATTGAATTAGTTCGTTTGAACTGAAAAGAGGAGCTGATTCAATTATTGAATTAGTTCACTTAAAACTCAAAAGAGGAGCTAATTCAATGATTGAATTAGTTTTGATTTAGTGATTAAGGTAGTTCAATTAAACTGAAAAGAGAAGTTGATTCAATGATTGAATTTGTTTTGATTCAGTGTTCGAGGTAGTTCATTCAAACTGAAAAGAGGAGTTGATTCAATGATTGAATTTGTTTTGATTCAGTGTTCGAGGTAGTTCATTCAAACTGAAAAGAGGAGTTGATTCAATGATTGAATTTGTTTTGATTCAGTGTTCGAGGTAGTTCATTCAAACTGAAAAGAGGAGTTGATTCAATGATTTAAATATTTTTTAACTTACAAAATCCATTGGTTTGACAGTGTATGTACTTTGTATCGGCTACTAACCACATCAACCACATCAACATGCATTTAACCAATTAGTATGTGAACATTTACAGTTACAAACATATTTCCATTGTGTACGTGTCATCTAGATAATCATTCATATGCTATACCCTCGCTTTATATCTCATCTTACACCTGTCAAGCAGTGTGCCGTATCATCTCAAACTTCCTTGATTTTTTTTTAGTCACGATGTCCTGCCGCAGTTTTCGGATGTTTCCAGCGTGCCTCTTGTCTTGCTCTATTACAGCCGCTGTGACATATTGAGCAAAGACGTTTTCCATGTTCTTGCGGAGAAGGTCGTCGGGCCAGCCCAAATCCAGTCCCCTGAAAGCGAGCCAAGATTTCCATCGGTGTCATTCAAATTAGCATTAGACTTGAATGCGTTTGGCGAGCAGATCAGACAGTGTGAAGGACGGAGCCGTCTCTCGTTCTCCCCCCACTGTCACAGCACCTCGCTACGCTATCAGGGAAATTAATTGTCCTCAAACCACTTTTATCACACCCTCAGGTCCGCGGCTCGATTCAATAAAGAGTTTTATTAATGCTACAGCTTGAGACTTGCTATTGACATGTCGGATCGATACGCCGGACTGCAAAAGGGAGTGTGCAACTAATCAGTATTGATAGACAGGAATACAAGACGGTCTTTTTGAGGAGTGCTGCGCTTGTTGATGTCATTATTTGGCACAACAATAATGTTAGATTTTGCATCAATTACGTTTGAAATCAGCCAAAATGATTGGTTTGGTACAGACAAGTTAATGTCCTTTTTAAGAAATTTGAGCTTTTAGATTATAGATATATACATTAGATGTCGTCTACCCTGTTGTTGTCTATTGGAAGGAATGCGTCAATAGAGCCGCCATCTTGGAACAGGGTAGGGCTCCTTTAAAATAAATGCGGGACCAAGCTGCAGTGGAAGACTTTGGCCATCCAGAGACAGAGACAGCATTTATTTATTTAATTTAAATTACGAAAATTCAAATTTTACATCACTTTTCCACATTGATGGATCACTGATCACACAGACATTCCTGACATAAAGCTTGTGTTTGTGTGTAAGGGAATGTACTTCTCATACTGACGGAGGGAGCGATTCGTTTGTAAAAGAATCTCCGTTATGAACGACGACTCCACTTAGCTGACAATAATACAAGTTTCGTTGTCATATGCTTGCCCACAGAAAAACCCATGTGGGCCCCAATGGGTCAGCCCATGTGGGGCCCAATGGATTTTGCCCTTTGGGGCCCCAATGTTGGTTTTCTGTGGGCAATCCCACAGTAGGCTTCCCCACAGAAAAACCCATGTGGGCCCCATATAGGTCAGCCCAAGCGGGGCCCAATGTATTTTCCCTTTGTGGCCCCAACTTGTATTTCGAGGGTAAATTTAAGTTAAATTTTATATTTAGCTTGTATATTAAAATTACAATAAATCTTTTTCATTTTAGTCAAAATAGTGTGAAGGACCAAAACTGCCTTGCTGCTGAGAGAAAATCATCCAGAAATTATAGTTTTATATATAATCTTGATCACATATGATCACAGTGTGGACCCTTAGAGGTCAGAGGAGTGAGGTTTACCTGCACAGCACACACTAGCTGGCCTCCGTTACATATGCTGATAAAAATAAGATCAAATTCAGCTTGTAATGTAAATCAGCTCTTTATGACAATTCATCTGCATACATAGTGCATATAGACATCAGTTCTCACTTTTTATCTCCAAATAGTCTTAGTATGATATTATATTTACATGCACAGTTTAACCAAAACCCCTAATTTTGTGTTGTAAATGGAAAAATATTCAATCTTTTATTTTTTTTATTTTTTTTAATTTTTTTTAGGTTTCCATTTGTGTATTGAACTGTTCACATCTGATTGCTCACCTTCAGACATCTGACATTTGAGGGTTCAAATAAAAAGTAGACGTTTTAAAGCAATGCTAAAATAAGCATAAGAAGAGTGTACATTAAGACCTTCCCAATAAGCATTATGAAATCTAAAATCATCTACATTATATCATCATGTCTCGATTCTTCATCCGTCACATTTGTTTGTCCTGGCGCTCTGTAGGAACAGACTGTACATGCTCCTGCCTAGAAAGCAGAACAAAAAGGCAGCCGCCACATGTTGGACGGGTCTATTTTTACCAAGGCCACGAGTGCAGCAGGCAGAGCAGGTGAAGTGAGGTGGGACGAAGTTTTTGGGGTCCATACGGGAGAGTGAAACGGCCCACGTTAATCATCCAGACAGCAGAGACATTAAGTGTGCATGAAGCCGAGTCTCTGGACATCACACCACAGAACAGCAGGCCAGCAGCTCAGGGATTCACACACCGCCGCTGTTACTCTGAGTGCTGCTGCTGCTGGAGGAGGAACTCGCCGCTCGCTACTTTCTGGCCACTTTGTGCTTTGGAGAAAGAAAGAAAAACATTCGTATTGTCAAACAGTTATATAAATGCCTGACTGATGAAGGTAAACAGTCATCTTGTGTGTTTTTTTTTTTTAAAAAAAGCCATTATATATATATATATATATATATATATATATATATATATATATATATATATATATATAAACACAATTGAAGTCAGAATTATTAGCCCCCCTTTGAATTTTTCTTTCTTTTTTGAATATTTCCCAACTGATGTTTAACAGAGCAATGAAACACTATGCACTTGTACTCTGTACACTATGCACTTATACACTATACACTGTACACTATGCACTTATACACAATACACTATGCACTTATACACTTTACACTGTACACTATGCACTTATACACTATACACTGTACACTATGCACTTATACACTATGCACTTATACACTATACACTGTATACTATGCACTTATACACTATACACTGTACACTATGCACTTATGCACTTATACACTTTACACTGTACACTATGCACTTATACACTATACACTGTACACTATGCACTTATACACTATGCACTTATACACTATACACTGTACACTATGCACTTATACACTATACACTGTACACTATGCACTTATACACAATACACTATGCACTTATACACTGTACACTATGCACTTATACACTATACACTGTACACTATGCACTTATACACTATACACTGTACACTATGCACTTATACACTATACATTGTACACTATGCACTTATACACTGTACACTATGCACTTATACACTGTACACTATGCACTTATACACTATACACTGTACACTATGCACTTATACACAATACACTATGCACTTATACACTGTACACTATGCACTTATACACTATACACTGTACACTATATGCACTTATACACTTTACACTGTACACTATGCACTTATACACGGTACACTATGCACTTATACACTATACACTGTACACTATGCACTTATACACAATACACTATGCACTTATACACTGTACACTATGCACTTATACACTATACACTGTACACTATGCACTTATACACTGTACACACTGTACATTATGCACTTATACACTGTACACTGTACACTATGCACTTATACACTATACACTATGCACTTATATACTTATACAATGTACACTTATGCACTATACATTATTGACTTCAATATTCTGCTCCTCAGTTATTTGGTTGCCAGTCTTCATACCCGTGCACAGCTGGGTCAGTCTCTATTATTATTATTTCAAGACCGGCTGATTCTCCGTGACCCAGTTGAGGAGCTGAAGGAGTCTCTGTGCACGGATGCATCAAGAACTGTCACTTTCTGATGATTGCAAATCAGACTGGCCATAAAAAGTGGCCCGACATGCCAAAAAAACCACCACCGTCTTATAGTCAAATTAACATTACAGATCTGAAGCTGATCATTTATATTCATGAAGCGTAATCAAGACAGTTAAAGGTTTAAAGGCATCCGTGTTTCTGGGTTTTAGCGTGATGACAGGTGGCTGTCAGGATAATGGCAAGTTTATAATAAGCAAATGTTTCCTGATTGATGGCTGGAATGTCACTGTTGCTCGAGACACTTTACTGATTCTCCTGTGTGAAAGACTGGAATGTTAACAGGAATGCAGATGGAGAAAAAAGTTAATGATTTAGACATTAAAGAACCTGCACATGCATAAAACGGCACCGACAAATGATATGATTATAAATGTGTCTGGGTAAAAACGGCATGGAGCTATTGCTGAATATTTAGCCTATATTTTATTATGATTACACATTATGTTAGCATACACACAAATTCAACATGGGCTCATTCTGAAAACGTAGCCCTATATATATTTCTGGAGAGCGTGAATTATGTAGGCAGTAGTATTTAAGGCTGCATTTCATCTTTAAAACGAATTGCAAAAGGGTGTGCCTATGGCTTTCCCGCTGTTACCAGTTTGTCGTGTTAGCTCGCCATGCACGTCGGCTTTAGATGCAGAGAAGAGTTGACCACGATAATGGGGTTCGAGACCAGTGAAGAACCCTTTCAGAAAGCAGGTAAGACAAAAGCAGAAGCCAAAAAATAAAATAAACATGTAAATAACAGGGTGAAAATGTGGTAAAATCTGAAAATGTGGTAAAAAATCAGGTGAGGGCTTTTCCTTTTCAGGATTGCTGTCGAAAATTGTTGGTTGGGTTTAGGGAAGTGGGTGTAATGTGTATTTTAGCAAGTCTCCAATTGTTATGTCCCGACCAGTCTAGGGTTGGTGGGAACAATAACAAGAGTGTAAATAAATAAATTAATTAAACTTGAATACTCAATTTAGGGTTTTCCCCTTCTCCTGTCCCAACAATGATCACAATGTTTATCAAGAAGTAACAAGGTTTACTGTTTTCCTAGACACAGATATTAGAAGCATCTCTTCGGAAGGGAATCCTGGCCAAAATAATAAACAAAAAGACAGCTAACTTGCGGGGAAATATTTCTAACTTACCTGCTTATATAAAAATACCCCAAAAAAATTACAGCAAACTTCCCTTTCTCCCTCGCTGCCACAAACCAGGAGAAAACGATTTTAAGTAAATGGCGATTCCCAACCGACTGCTTCTATTTAAAACCAAAATAATTTACTATTTATATAATTTAATATATATATATATATATATATATATATATATATATATATATATATATATATATATATATATATATATATATATATATATATATATAATAAGTAGGGATGTAACGGTATCAGAATTTCACGGTACGGTAATACCTCGGTATGAATGTCACGGTACGGTATTTATTGAATCATTTACAGGAAAAACAAAACTTATGAAAATACTCCAAAAAAGTGCCAAAAGTGTCAATGACATACAAATTAGCCATCTATCTGTAAGCTTTGAAACAGGAACTTCAAATTTAATAACAAAAAAATATTAAACCATGTAAAAAAAATAAAGTTTCAATTTAGTATTGTTGAAAACTCATCACATTCAACATTTAATCACTCACTCACTTAGATAGAGATGGGTTTAAAGGAAAATTATCATATAAATATAATCTGGTAAAAGCTGGTATCTCTGGGTATTTACAATGTCCCCTGCAACAGAAAAAACCCTCTCATTTGGGACTGAGGTTTCTGGGACAAGAGAGATATGACTTGGCCCAGGTTGACAGCAGTGGGTAACGTTGTGCATTGTCTTTCCACCACTTGAGAGGACAAACCATGAGTGAGATAGAGGTCTCACTAGCTGACAACACCGCTATTCAGTACGCGCGAGATAACACAGCTGATAAGAACTCGCGCGACAACACCGCTATTCAGTACGCGCGCGACAACACAGCTGATAAGAACTCGCGCGACAACACCGCTATTCAGTACGCGCGCGGCGACAACACCCGCTTTAGAATTTTGCAGCTCTTTTTCATCCCCGCTTCTAGCAGCACACTCCATTTCCGCATTACTGGATCTGTAGCGACAACAGACCGCAAGGGATGATGGTTAAGCATGGGCTGATGGGAATTGTAGTTTCCGGTACCTCCCGTTCGCTTCTTTCGCCTGAGCAAATTTTCTCAGAAGACCTATAGTTTTACCGAGTCATGCGACTACGGTAATATCGAAAAAAAATAATATTGCGGTATGACGGTATTTACAATACCGTTACATCCCTAATAATAAGTGAAAAGCACACAGGCTCAGATCTAACGGCGAGCAGTTTGGAAAAGAATTAAATTGTCAGCTAAAGAAATCAATCAATCACACCAGTAAGTCAACCAACAGTCTGGGGCAGGAGATAGGAGACACTCAGATTAACAGCGGCGGCAATGACGATGACGGAGATTTGCGACCTGCACCGAGCAGAAAGATCCGTCCTTTGTTCCTCTCCTCCAGCTTATACTGTATACGCTCCCACTCACAACACAACTGGACCGCAATCAAGCGCAGCTCTAGAGGGAGAGGTCATCAGCTCCAAATGCATAAACAAAACACAAGTCAAGAATGGTGTTGATAGAACTTTATAAATCAAGTGTAATGGACATGGTTTCAGTTTATGGACTTAAATAATGAAGTTGTAGGGAAGATTTTCAGCAAAAAAATATTTTTATTTTTATGAAGCTGTACATGAACATATACAGTTAAAGTCAAAATTATTAGCCCACCTTCTTTTTTTTTTTTTTTTTTTTTTTGCCCAAATGATGTTTAACAGAGCAAGGAATTTTTCACAGTATTTCTTGTAATTTTTTTTTCTTCTGTAGAAAGTCTTATTTGTTTTTATTTGGCTAGAATAAAATCAGTTTTTATTTTTTTAAACCATTTTAAGGTCAATATTATTAACCCCTTTAAGCTATATATTTTTTCGATAGTCTACAGAACAAACCATCGTTATACAATGACTTGCCTAATTACCCTAACTTGACTAATTAACCCAATTAAGCCTTCAAATGGCACTTTAAGCTGTATAATAGTATCTTTAAGATATCTAGTCAAAGTATTTACTGTCTTCCTGGCAAGATAATATAAATCAGTTATTAGAAATTAGCTGTTAAAACGATTATGTTTAGAAATGTGTTTAAAAAAATCTTCTCTGCTTCAATCAAAAATTGGGGAAAAATATGCAGCGGGCTAATAATATTGCAATGAGTATAATTGCAAAAAATAAACACCCTTTGTGGAAATGGCTAACTGGAAATATTTTAGTAGCTTTCAATAATCACGTTTTTACATTGTATTGAAGAATTCAATTGCAGCAACTAAATTCCCGAGAACATTTCAGATTCTCCTCAACTCCCGAAGCTTTCAGTCAACGAGACATTTATAGCTCCGTCCATTCGGCATCAATACATGTATCCCATCAATCCTTTCAGCTTATTTATTAGCCCATCATCATCTCTTCTCTCATTGCAAAGAATGAGACGTGTCATCTCCAAGCCACGTTTGTCTTGTGCCTTAAATAATGATCTTTCAGCGATCACCAGATACTCCAAATCCAGTAATAGCAACCTCCTCCGCTTGAGCTATATGGGAAAATTCATGCGCTGAACTTTTCACACAGTGGGAAAATGAATAATTCTCAGCAATACTTTCTTTCTCCGAGGCTATATGAAATATGAGGCCTTTATGATAACAGAGCTGTCCTCCTGCAGACATTATACCTTTTTGGATATTTCCGCCTGTGTGTATGTATGCTCGTGACTGAGATTTACAAGAACAATAGCGCGGGGATTTGTACACGGTTGTCAAATTCTCATTTCACAGCACTTTGACATCACACCGGCTTCACCACATGACAGAATCAAAGCAGAATCTGTTCTGCTTGAAAGCCTATTTGCAAATAAAACATGAGTTATGAATACTAAACCATCCTCATTTTTCTCAATGCTGGTGTCAGACATGAAATAAAGTCGGGGAGAGAGAGAGAGCAAGCGTAAGGCGGTGGCAAAGAACAGAAATACAGGTAGTTTGCAGCTTTTATAGTTCCTAATAAGCCCCTCAAGGCGCTGCAACATTACAACCTCTCGCTTTACAAGCGGCCGAACGCTGAGTCTCCGGTGGGGATTTCAGACGCAGAATATTTCCTGTCACGGTCATTTTTGGCCTGTTTATATGACGCCGAGTTGTTCTTTCGAATTCTTCTGCGTGATCATTTGCGTGATAAAAACGGGACATTCCTGTCACGGAGGGA
>NC_133182.1:76102500-76105000 GCF_049306965.1 Danio rerio | reverse complement strand
CAAAAGCAACCCAACTGATAATGTTTTCAAAAGCACCGATTGACCCACCCACCATCTTCCCTAAACCTACTAGTAGTGTTTTCAAAAGCACCGATTGACCCGCCCACCACTTTACCCTAAACCCAACCGACAGTGTTTTCAAAAGCACCAATTGACCCACCCATCACCTTTCCTCAACCCAACCAATAGTGTTTTCAAAACAACACAATCTCTCGGCAATTCGTAACTTTTTCATTTAGTGGCTAATTCGTATGAATTTGTACGATCTAAATCGTACAATTTAGTACGATTTGCTTTTCCCCCAATGACGGTTGGGGTTAGGGGTGGGGTTAGGTGCCACGCCTCCTTTTTAAAATCGTATCATTTCGTAAGACTAAAATCGTACGAATTCGTACGAATTAGCCACTAAACTGGCAAAACGTAAAATACTTACGTTTTCTCGTGAGATCAGGCTCAAAAGCACAGATTGACCCGGCCACCCACGTCCCTAAACCAACCAATAGGGTTTTCAAAAGCACCGATTGGCCCAGCCCACCCACTTCCCTAAACCAACCAATAGTGTTTTCAAAAGCACAAATTGACCCGCCCACCACTTTCCCCTAAACCCAATCAACAGTGTTTTCAAAAGCACCAATTCACCCACCAATCACCTTTCCTCAACCCAACCGATAGTGTTTTCAAAAGCACCGATTGACCCGCCCACCACCTTTCCTCAACACAACCAATAGTGTTTTTAAAAGCACCGATTGACCCGCCCACCCACTTCCCTGAACCAACCAATAGTTTTTACAAAAGGACCAATTGACCCGCTCACCCGCTTCCCTAAACCAACCAATAGTGTTTTCAAAAGCACAAACTGACCCGCCCCACCACTTTCCCCTAAACCCAACCGACAGTGTTTTCAAAAGCACAGATTGACCCACCCATCACCTTCCCTAAAACAACCAATATTGTTTTCAAAAGCACCGATTGATTAGCCCACCCACTTCCCTAAACCCTAACTCATTATTTACACTGCTATATGGATATCCATCTTGTATCTTACTGTAGAAAATAAACTCTTGTTGTATAGATGAAGCATCCTCATTTACAGTTGTACTGACGTGGCTGTGGTGATTCCAGTGGTTATGAATTATATCAGAATATATCCAGTAATCAGAGAGTGATATTCAATACCTTTTAAGACTCTTTCCATACATTTTAAGACCTGAAAACCACTCTAGGTTTCAACCGGAAACACTGGCGGGCTTTAAACGTACAGTATATTCATTAAATATTAATGTAAGAAACTAATTTAAAACTAAAACGTTATTTATATACTGAATAAAATTCTACTAAAACTGGCTAATTCAGCAGGTTGATGCTGCAGAAATAGCAGTTTTGTCTTGGTTACCGCAGTAAACAAAGCAGCATTATGTCGAATCTAAAAAGATTTTATTGATTTCATAAACTACTCAGCATCCTGATATTCGCAGATTAAATTCAGGCAAACTTTAGTATAAAACTATACATTGCATAATCAAAAATGATATAAAATTGAATACATCACGAAACAGCATTTAAGACTTTTTAATACGTTTTAAGGCCTTAAATTTCTCTACATTTGATTTCTCTACTTATATTCCTTTTTAAGACCCCGTGGACACCCTGTATATAGTGATGTTACAGTATTTTCTTTATTCCCAACATGCTCTGTTTTAAAAACATTGCAAACTTGCAGCTGATCACAGAGAGTTGGAACAGATCTTTTAATCCCAGTTTCTTTGCAAATCCTGTTCTATGGACATGTTTATGGAGACTGGTTATTACACAGCTGTCAATCAATTGGGTGTGTGGGGAAAACGACACTGCTACATCATGTTGGGGTGGACCTGAATATCGTTGGGATTTAGATCCTATTTTAATGTCTGGAAAGTTAATGTTATTGTGTTTCTATTACTCCAATATGACTGTGAACACACTACACAGTTCAGATTAAACAACTTCCAAACGTTGACTTTTGCATCATAGGTGCACTAAGTTTGTTTATTTGACTGGAAGTTGTCATGTAGTTAATCTTCAAACATCATCTTTTTACGCTCTAAATAATCATCAAATAATCCCAGAATTAAACAGAGAGAATATGCAAATGCACACGCAGATTCGTAAACAAGCATGTGCGTCATGACAGAAACACACACACATTTCTGTTTTAGGGCTTCCTGGAATACACACGACCATAAAATCAATGGGTCTAAAAATATTTAGAGCTTCTGGATCAATGGCAAAGATCATTCTCATGCCTTTCCGCTTGGAGTGGAAAAAAAATAGCCAGTGATTTTATCGAATATGGAGCCTTTTTCAGCCTCGCGCTGCTGTGGATGTTGTGGCCTTACACACTTTTGTGTCTCTTGTTTCTCTTCTTCTTCTCTTGTGTTGCCATTTCATGACAGCTAAAAATAGACACAAAGAGCACTACAGAGAGAGAAGACTTACCTGTGTAATGTAGTGAAGTGTATAA
>NC_133182.1:76065000-76097500 GCF_049306965.1 Danio rerio | reverse complement strand
TACGAAATAGCCACTAAATCAAAAAGTTACGATTTGCCATGAGATTGTGTTGTGTGAACTGTGGAGCGGGCTAAATCTATTAAAAAAAAAAAAAAAAAAAAAAAAAAAATATATATATATATATTTATATGTATATATATATATATATATATGTATATATATATAAATATATATATATATATATATATATATATATATATATATATATATAAATATATATATATATATATATATAAATATATATATATATATATATATATATAAATATATAAATATATATATATATATATAAATATATAAATATATAAATATATATATATATATATATATATATATATATATATATATATATATATATATATATATATATATATATGTATATATATATATATATATATATATGTATATATATATATGTATATATATATATGTATATATGTATATATATATATATATATATATATATATATATGTATATATATATGTATATATATATATATATATATATATATATATATATATATATATATATATATATCTGTATTTTTCAGTAAGTGTACCTTTTATTTATTTATATTTTTTTTTATTTGTAGAGCAACCCATGTTCTGTTGTCATTGATATTCAAATGTAATAGGTAGAACTGTCCGAGATATGAACAAAAGCAAGTGCTGCATCAAAGTTTGATTTAGAATAGTTATGAAAATCTTTATAGCCTAATCATTAAAATAAATGAAAAATAAAAAAATTACTTGTTAAAAATTATTAATGATAATGCTTCCTACTTTGTTTATCTGTCTGATTTTACAGTCAGTTTCTTATGAATGCCCCTGTTGTTTTAAAGAATATCAAAATTGAGAACACATTAAGTATAAAAGCCTCGCACATTTCAAGAGGTGCGCCTGCAGTCAGGGGAGGTTCGCAAACAGTGTTGCCAGATATGATGGTTTCCTGCACAATTGGGCGTTAAAAAATAGCATTAGCGGGTTGACAGAAGTTCAGTGGTTTTGAAGTGTAAATTTTATATGCAACTTATCTAATAAAACATAACTATGTGCTCCACCTCCATACAGTAACAATGACCAATGCATAGCACAAACAGCGTGGACCCATCCAACAGAGGAGGTGAAGGAAAGTTGTATCAAGATCTGACTCCCCAGTTTATCATGACACTTTTATCGATCATTTTTATGATATATATATATATATATAATTAGTATTTAATTAGCATAATTAGCATTTAATTATGTTCAAAAGAATTAAAAAATTATAAAGGTAACGAATGTGTACTATATTTCAAATAGGTACATTAAGTGCAGTGTGTGGGTGAGAGGGGGCAGTGTTTCGATGTGATCCGGTTATTTTGTGGTTCTGTGACTGCTGGTGTTGGTTGCTGTATGGTTAAAAAGTATGACAGTTAAAATAACTAGGTTAATTTAAATAAATTAAAACAAAAAAATCATCTAATATTTTGGGTGTTTTTTTTTTTGTGTGCGTGCATTTGGGTAGGTTTTGGACAGCTTTTGGGCTGGAAAAAGTTTGCTATATCTGGCAACACTGTCCGTGACGTGGCGCCAGGCGAAAGTATAAATCAGCCTTCAGTCTCAAAATGTTGTGCTCTTCACCAGCCAAAATATTGTTGCGCGCAGCCAAAGTGAGCCTTTGCAAACACCGTGATCACATCACAGTGGCCGTGTGCACTCAAGCAAATTATGTGTCGAGCATAAATCAGCCTTCAAACATTATTTGGGACATATTTGAAAATGAAAAACATCACAGGAGGGCGAATATTTTTGACTTCCGCTGTATGACTGGTCAATACTACCCGTGAGTGTGTGCAGCAAAGTCCAATGAGCCATACAACCTGCCTGAGGACAGAAATACACACACACACACACACACACACACACACACACACACACACAGGTCTGTCCGCCACGTCTAGGGGCCCATTGGATAGTCACCGCGCGACTGCTCCTGGCACCCTCCATTATTTAGCAGGCCCTCAAACGGAGCTCATTGGCAGTCCACTTACATGAAGAGGTGAGGAGCCACAGCAGACCTTTGTGCAGCGGGCGCTCAGATGCTTAAATAGATTGTTTGGTGGCCCTCGAATGCGCCACGTGTGTTTATCCTCAGTTGGGTTCAAGTGCAACGAGCGTCCTTTTGGTTTGCTGAGTTTAGAAGAACGCAAGCGGCGGCGCTAAATGCCAAGGACGCGCAGATGAAGAATGACAACAGCTTAAAACAGTTACAGTGGGGTACAGTATGATTAATTTAGAAACACTTTCTCCTTTGTGTGTGTTTTTGCAATTAGAGGGATGAAAAAAGATAGAATAAGATGGTAAGATGCAAAGGAAAGAAGCATATAGGCACATACATGTGTGTTAAACAGAACTTGGGGGAAAAATATAAAAGAACAAATATTTACAGGAGGGCTAATAATTCTGACTTTAACTGTACAGTTGAATATACAGCTAGGAAAATAAGTATTGGGGCGCAGTAGGTAGTGCTGTCGCCTCACAGCAAGAAGGTCGCTGGGTCGCTGGTTCGAACCTTGCCTCAGTTGCCGTTTCTGTGTGGAGTTTGCATGTTCTTCCTGCCTTCGCGTTGGTTTCCTCCGGGTGCTCCGGTTTCCCCCACAGTCCAAAGACATGTGGTACAGGTGAATTGGTTAGGCTAAATTGTCCATAGTGTATGAGTGTGTGTGTGAATGTGTGTGTGGATGTTTCCCAGAGACGGGTTGGGGCTGGAAGGGCATCCGCTGCGTAAAAAAACTTGCTGGATAAGTTGGCGGTTCATTCTGCTGTGGCAACCCCAGATTAATAAAGGGACTAAGCCGACAAGAAAATGAATGAATGAAAATAAGTATTGGACATTGAATTTTCCTGGAAATAATATTTCTAAAGCAGTGGTGATATGGAATTGAAATTGGATTCAAGTCAGGTGATTGGCTGGGCCATTCTACAGCTTGATTGTCTTTCTCTGAAAGCATTTGAGAGGTTCCTTGACTGCATTTTGGATCATTGTCTTGCCGAAATGTCCACCATGGTTTCATCTTCATCCTCCTGCTAATGTAGATGTTGGAATGAAGCAGCTAATATTTATTTACAATAATGAAGGGCAGAGGTTTGGTGAATAACTACTGAGAGATTTCAGCTGCTGTCTGGGCTTTCCATTGCCTTTCTTCATGTGTTCAATACTTTTTCCCTACATCATTTTATTATGCATACCTTAATTTGTAAACTAATTTGTTTTGGTTTTGTCCATGTATGGATTCCTTTGGTTGTTACCAACATTTGGGAAAAAAATTCTAGTCAACAGCACCTTTAGAAATATGTTATCTGAGAGAGATGATGACGTGTTGGATACTTATTTCCCCCGCTGAATACACCATTTATATAAAACAAACTTATTTTTCATGAAACATCTGACAGTAAAGAGATACACATTTTTTTTCTGACATACAGTACATTTTCTATTCCAAAAAACAAGACACATGGAGACTTACTATTGATATTCGATATTACACAGGACAATAATCCCTCTGCTCATATGAGATTGCAGCAATTAGCAAGCGATCCAATTCCCAATGACTCCAAGTCATGTCTTACAATGCTACCTTAACATTTTTTTTTTTTCATTTGGATGAAAATTACCATAGTGAAGAAGAGATGGTAACTCTATACTTGAAGGGGTGTCATGAAACCTTTACACTACCTGACAAAAGTCTTGTCCTCAATCTCAGTTGTAAGAGCAACAAATAATATCTTGACTTCTAGTTGATCATCAATACTGCAAAAGACCTACTGGAACCAGCATGGACGCAAGATTCTCACAGAAATCGGTCAAGTTTGCTAAAGGAAAAATCATGGTTTCAATCATGCGAGAGATCTGCAGAGTGGATCTCAACATCACCAGCCTGAGACACTTGTGCTGCCCATTACATTACAAACCAAAGGAGAGGGCAAACTCTTCAGCAAGATAGCGCGCCTTCACACTTCAGCCTCCACATCAAAGCTCCTGAAAGCAAAGAAGGTCAAGGTGCTCCAGGATTGGCCAGCCCAGTCACCAGACATGAACATTATTGAGCATATCCGGGGTAAGACAGAAGAGGCATTGAAGATGAATCCAAAGAATCTTGATGAACTCTTGGAGTCCTGCAGGAGTCGCACAATACTTTTCTACTGCAGCACGACTTTATATTTTATACTATACATTAATTATGTTAAGTGACAAGACTTTTGTCTAAGCAAAGTCAGACCTTACTGTCCTAATTAAATTAAGCAAAACGTTTTCCAGCAATCTGCAAAGCCTAAATCGCTGGTGATGATGACAGTGCTGTAGTTGAGGTAAAAAATATATAAATGATGTTATAAAATTTATGGCACAATCAGAATGGTTTTATGATAATCATGTTTATGACAGATTTATGACAGGTTTTGTTGTTTCAGAAATGTTAAGTTGTCATAACAAAAATGGCATCTTTGCATTTAAAATGTCATAACTGAGTGACTAAAACTTGTTATAAGCATGCAAGAACGAGTCATGAAATGACTATAAAGATTGCATGCCTAATGTTAAAGTCCACATGAACCGGAAGCTGCAACCTTTTCTTCATATTACGCATTGTGAAGCAGTTCTGGTTGTTTTGTTTTTTTTTAATTGTGAGCTGATTTGATGTAGTAGGAAGCAAGCATTTCATTCTGAAAGATTGTGAAAAGGGGTTTCGGGAGAGTTATTACAACCCCAAAACAGACACCCCCTCCTCAACAATTCTGTTTGTTATCAAAACTGACAGCTGGAGGAGGCGGGGTTAAGTATGTTAGCCACGCCCAATACCTCAGACTATAACTTCAATTAAAGATTACAAGGGCAATTTATTGTCTTAATGACATGCACAGATGAATTGTTCACCATAAAACTAGCAATGCCAGCTAACAAAATCAATATGTTTAATGTTGTGTGTACTGTAAGGTTTAACCTCTTCAAGTAAAGTGCTACCGAAGAGATGAATTCAGTCTCCATTGCAGCTATACAGGAGCTCATACTGCATATTATTTGCACAGAGGCTTTGACCTGAATGAATCCTGGGTCTCAGTTGTTGGTTGAAGGCTCTGCTGCTGGTTCAGGGGTCTCGGGATCACAGCCGCTCTGCTGGAGTCAGTAGAGGAAGGTGCCGCTTCAGCACTCCATAAGATGCTCTGCCTTTCGCACTTTCGCAGGAAAGCTGAAGATTAGACCTGGGAATTAATGAGATCAACTGCATTCCAGCAGGTTTGCACCATGACCCAAAACATGCAGGTTATGTTTCATGTGAGATTTCCAAAGACTATTTCACAATCTATGTCTCTGCATAGCACTGCTAGATTATGAAGCTACAAATTTTAACATTTGATATAAATGCCAGGTCAGTATAGTACCAAAAGAACAGTACAACATTAACTTATTGCTACATTTAGACATATGCTTACTAAAACATACTAGAAATGTGCTAAAACATGTTACCACTGTGTGTACATAGCATCACAGAAAACCACATCAAATTGCTAACTTTAGAAAATCAGTGTACAATCTACTAAATCATTATAGCATTGTGCTAAAACATTCTACCATTGCGGGTTCTAAAAGAATCTCTCAGAAAACCATAAACGGCTAACTTTTGCTAATGGCTAAATCTGCTTAATAAAACATCCTAGCATAGTGCTAAAACATACAAACGCCGTGAGAACATATAGCAACTTCCCACCCTGCTGAAAAAAAAACAGCTTAAACCAGCCTAGGCTGGTTGGCTGGTTTTAGCTGGTCGACCAGGCTGGTTTTGGAGGGGTTTTGGCCATTTCCAGACTGGTTTCCTGCCATTTCCAGCCTGGTCTTAGCTGGTCAGGCTGGAAGATGACCAGCTAAAACCAGCTTGACCAGCTTAGCCAGGCTGAGAGCCCAGTTAAAACCAGCTATGTCCAGCTTAAACCAGGCTGGTCAAGCTGGTTTTACCTGGATTAAGCTGGTCATTTTCCAGCCTGACCAGCTAAGACCAGGCTGGAAATGGCTGGAAACCAGCCTGGAAATGGCCAAAACCCCTCTAAAACCAGCCTGGTCAACCAGCTAAAACCAGCCAACCAGCCTAGGCTGGTTTAAGCTGGATTTTTCAGCAGGGCAGAAACCATAGCAAATTTTAAACATTTGAAAACTGCTTGCAATGTGCTAATGTTAGCTAATGTGCATTATATCCTAGATATTTGCTAAAGCATATTACCATTGTGAGTACATAAAGCAACACATAGCATTCTCAAAGAAGCATAGCAAATAGCTAACAATGTATTTAGCATATACTGTACGAGAGGCCTATGGGATAACATTAAAAGTGAGCATTCATCTGGAGGCCAGATTAGGGATAAACTGTCAACACCGTACTGGTAGTTTAAGGCTCTAAAACATAGCAATCTCCCTGAAAACCATAGCTAATTGCTATATTTTAAAAACTGCTTGATATAACAAAACATTCTAGCTATGTGCTGAAACATGCTACCATTGTTAGTAAATGTATATCAATCTCCCAGAAAACCATAGCTAATTGCTAACATTTGAAAATTGCTTACAAAAACATCCTAGTAATGTGCTAAAACATGCTACCGCTGCAAATACATACAGCAACTAGCAACCTCCCAGAAACCATTGCTAATTGCTAACTTTTGAATCTGCTTACTAAAGATATCCTATATTACAATTTTGAGTACATTAAGTAACAGATAACATTCTCCCAGAAAACCATAGCAAACGGCTAACAATGTATTTAGCATATATGAGAGGCCAGTGGGATAACATTAAAGGTGAACGCTTATCTGGAGGCCAGATTAGGGATAAACTATTAACACACTGGTAGTTTAAGGCTCTAAATGATTTACTAAATGATATCTGACATGCTCTGCTGGCTCCTCTGTAGACTGTTTCCCAGTGCACAAGTTTCTCTTTCTAAATGCCACTCCAGTTTTTCTTTTTAAACCCAATGTTGTGCTCAACTCATCAGCAAACAACTGCCACTCACTCCTTCATCTCTCCCAGATAAGCCGAGAGCCCTTGAATTAAGTCAGTCATTTAGTCGTAACAAATTAATTAAAAGAATAATTAAATCATTAACATATTAAATATAGCAATTAGAAATCATGTTTTACATGAGCGAATCTGAGTGATTTTGATGGGGGAAAGCGGAGGAAGCAATTGAGTGTGCTGCTAACCCTGCACAGTGTTTAGTTAGCCTTTAGGATATTTTTTTTTATCAGGGAGAAAAGACTATTTTAGAGAAGGAGAGACACCACAAAGAGCCCAGCTTTCTCTCTTTTGTACACATACTATTCACGTCTGAATTATCTTGTATATACAGTGGATTTTCCGATTTGATGAAAAATAAACCCCAACCGCGTCAATTCTGTTATCTAAACTTGCTTTTCATCCTGAAGATGAGGACGCGTTTGACTGTATGTGTTGAATAATTGCAGATGATAAATTGAAAATGTTCTGGTGGTTACACAGATAGCTCTGTAAAAAAATACTGGGTTTAGTGTTTTGCCCAGCCTGATCTCACGAGAAAACGTAAGTATTTTACGTTTTGTCAGTTTAGTGGAGTTTATTTGTATGAAATTGGACGGTTTTTAAAAAAACGGCATGGCACCCAACCCCACCCCTAAACCCAACTGTCATTGGGTAATGAGCAAATCGTACTAAACTGTACGAAAATCAAACAAATTCGTACGAATTAGGTACTAAATCAAAGTTACGATTTGCCATGAGATTGTGTTGTTTTGTCTCTATGTAAATAATTCATATGTGTGTGTACAAATATATATATATATATATATATATATATATATATATATATATATATATATATATATATATATATATATATATATATTTAGAATATATACATATATATATATATATATATATATATATATATATATATATATATATATATATATATATATACACATAAATATATATTAATGGTGTAACAATACGCGTATTTGCATTGAACTGTTCGGTACGAGACATTCGGTTCGGTATCAAACAAAACAGTGATTTTTGATTTTTGTCAACCGTTACACCCCTAATATATATATATATATATATATATATATATATATATATATATATATATATATATATATATATATATATATATATATATATATGCTAAATACATTGTTATAGCCTAGGATGTTTTTAGTAAGCAGATTTCAAATGTTAGTTGTTAGTAATTTGCAATGCTTTCTAGGAGGTTGCTGCTTTATGTAGCATGTTTAGGACATTGCTAGGGTGTTTTAGTAAGCACAATTCTAAATTTAACAATTAACTATGTTATTAGGGAGATTTGCTATACATGTACTCAGAATGGAGGCATGTTTTAGTGCATTTGAATTATTAAGTACATTGTAGCTTGTTTACAAAAGCTAGCAAATTGCTACATTTTCCGTTAGGGCTACATGTACTCGTCATAGTAGCATGTTTTAGCACATTGCAAGAATGTTTTAGTAAGCAGTTTTTAAAAGATTAGTAATTAGCTATGGTTTTCTGGGGGATTGATATACATGTACTCTCAATGTTAGTATGTTTTAGCACATTGCTAAAATAATTAAGTACATTGTAGTTTTTGCTACGGTTTTCTTTGAGGCTATATGTACTCACAATGGCATCATGTTTTAGCACATCGCTAGGATGTTTTAAAAAGCACATTTTCATAATTAAGCTATTTGCTATCGTTTCTGGGTGGTAGGTTGCTGTAGCATATGTACTTGCAGTGGTTGCATGTTTTAGCACATTGCTAAGATGTTTAAGTAAGTAAAATTCGATACTTTGGCTGTTAGCTATTTTGCTAGAATGATTTAGTACATTGTATAGCAATTAGCCAAGGTTTTCTGTGATGCGATATGTACTCACAATAGTAGCATGTTTTAGCACATTGTTAAAATTATAAAGTACATTCCCTGCTAAAAGAAACAGCTTAAACCAGCCTCATCTCCCAGCCCGACCAGCTAAAACCAGGCTGGAAAAGGTTGGAAACCAGTCTGGAATGGCCAGAACCCCTCTAAAACCAGCCTGGGTGACCAGCTAAAATCAGCCAACCATACTAGGCTGGTTTAAGCTGGATGTTTTAGCAGGGTTGTAGTCTGTTTTCAAAAGTTAGCAATTTGCTATGGTTTTCTGTGAGTCTATAAATATATACTCACAGTTGTAGCACATTTTAGCACATTGCTAGAATGTTTTAGTCGGCAAATTCCAGAAGTTAGCGATTTGCTCTGGTTTCTTGGTGGTGTGTTGCTGTAGTCTATGTACTTGCATTGGTAGTATGTTTTAGCATATTGATGTAAGCAGATAACCTTGAAAGAAATTACCCAGAGTTTGCTGAGATTTAGAATTTAAAAACACAATTTATTTGGTTAAAACTCTTCGGACGGCCTGTAGAGTGTCATTTAAGTTTGAGTCCTCATTTATTGGGTGTTTACACACCACACAAAAAGCCTTTAATGTGTTTTATTGTTCATTAACATGGCGACTGTGCTTTGTGTGTCTGAAACACCAACCTTTGAAAATGGCCTTTAAAGGGGACTTCTTTGAAAACTATATTGGTTTTATTTCTGTATGAACTACAAAAATGTTATTTTGGAAAATGTGACACAAGGTTACACAAAAAAATAAATATCTGTGGTCCTCTTTCAAAGAGAGCATGTTCTGTCTTTGATTGCCACTGCTGTTATGTATCATGAAGACCATTTATTCAATTTCGAGTCACAAACCAAAGTGAAAAACACATTATTTGGACTTTAAATGTCAAGCATTAGTATTCTGAGGTATGTGTGTGCAGTTGATTCTTTAGCAAGTGCTTCAACAAATAAGACAGAGTTATAGATGTACAAAAAAGAACAAAAATGCATTCTGCTGCCTATTATCTATTTAGTTATGATTTGTCATATATTTAATTATATTGGTTGTAGAAGTCATGGTACACTGAATACTAACAATATTTTTTTTAAAGAACTATCTGGTAACATGTTAAATTAAATGGAAAATAGATAAAACTAGCTTATTGAAACTCAAAATTGTTGAAATGCAATTGGAGCTAGTTTTATTTGTAAAAATATAATATTTATTTCAGTGTTACTTGATATTTCTCTGCAAATGTCACATTTAGTAGCAATTTTATACCTTGTTTTCAGTATACATTTATATTATATACAGTTGAAGTCAGAATTATTAGCCCTCCGTTGATTTTTTTTTCTTTTTTTTTAATATTTCCCAAATGATGTTTAACAGAGCAAGGAAATTTTCAAATATAATTTACTGTCATCATGCCAAAAATCAAAAAAAAAAAATCAGTTATTAGAAATTATTATTAAAACTATTATGTTTATAAATGTGTTGGAAAAATCTTCCCTCCATTAAACTGGGGAAAAAAGAATATATATATATATATATATATATATATATATATATATATATATATATATATATATATATATATATATATATATATGATCCCACTTTATATTAAGTGGCCTTAACTAATATGTACTTACACAGGAATTAATAGTTTGTTACAATGTACTTATTGTATAAATACATGTATTTACTGTGTACTTATGCTTGAATAAATACCTGTATGTAAATACATCTATAATTAACCTTTGTATTTACATTTGTAAATACACTGTTGACCATCCCTTACACCTTAACCCACTCTTACACCTACCCATGCCACCAAACCTGTCCATAACCTAGCCTCTATTCCAACTCAAAAGCACCACAAGTGTTCTCAAATACATTATAAACACAGTAAGTACATTGTATTTATTTTTTGATGTAAGTACATAGTACTTAAGGACACTTAATATAAAGTGGGACCATATATATATATATATACATTTATTTGCGGGGGGGAAAAAAAAAAAAAAATATATATATATATATATATATATATAAATTTTTTATTTTTTTTTCCCCGTAAAAAAATGTAGCTCCTGGGACAATTTTGGTGCTCTCCAGAAATGTATATAGGGGTACATTTTCAGAATGAGCCTAGGTTGGTGTGATAATTTATTCCACATCCACTTTGGGGACTGCAAGTCTAAATATTTCTGCGTTTCCCCAGTGGGTTTACAGTAGCTTGTGTAAATACCTGCACAACGATGGCATTTTAGCATGATTACCAGTGTGATGGAGAGTCGAGGAGAGTAATAGGAGATTAATTACGGGACTTGAGCACGGCTGGTTCAGCATGTGTGTCGTAGCATCTGTTGCTGAGAAGAGCTAATCTAGAAAGAGGGTGGATTTGGTAGAGAGGTTTGCTCTCATCTGTCAGTTTTGCCATTTCCAAGAGCTCGAGCAAGTGGCGAAAACCGCAAAGCTTTGTTTGCGGTTCCTGGAATTAGATACAGCAACCAGAGGTCACGATTTGCCTAATTTTCCTAAAACAGCAGTTAGGAAAAAGCCAGATCTATTAACTCCTAACCGAAATGGCAAACAAACACGGCCCGAAAAGCTGCTTAGGTTTTGTGGAAGTGAGATTTAGCTGGAATTGTCTTTTAATGTCTGAGCTTTCAAAGAAACCCAGTCACGTGGGTTGACGGAGTCTGAACATGCTGCTAGTCATTTCTCTTTGCCTGAAAATATTCGCAGTTTCTCCAGATATGATGCTAGTGGGATTGCGGTAAGACAACATCACTGCAGCTGTACTTAAACTGTGAGCTCTGAAAAAAACCCTATGTCTGGATCCTCTGGTTTGCTACTTGTTACAGAATATTACAAAGTGCCGTACACTCAAAAAAAAGTATATATATGTAAATAGTCAGAATTACCCTGCTGAAAAATCCAGCTTAAACCAGCCTAGGCTGGTTGGCTGGTTTTAGTTGGTCAACCAGGCTGGTTTTAGAAGGGTTTTGGCCATTTCCAGGCTAGTTTTCAGCCATTTCCAGCCTGGTCATAGCTGGTCAGGCTGGAAAATGACCAGCTAAAACCAGCTTGACCAGCCTGGTTTAAGCTGGACATAGCTGGTTTTGGCTGGGCTCCCAGCCTGGCTAGGCTGGTCAAGGTGGTTATAGCTGGTCATTCCCCAACCTGACCAGCTAAGACCAGGCTGGAAATGGCTGAAAACCAGCCTGGGAATCGCCCTTCTAAAAACCCCTCTAAAAACAGCCTGGTCGAACAGCTAAAACCAGCCAACTAGCCTAGGCTAGTTTGAGCTATTTTTTTTTTCAGTAGGGTACCACTAGAGGCCGGCTATATTCTCACACTGTTGCCACACATTTGTATTTAAACTTTTTATGAAAGTGATTTCTGCATAGTAGGCCCGATCGGGCCACTGCTGCCTTGTCACTAAAGTTTAATTTGCCTGTGACTATTTGTCAATTGCGTGCAAATACAGCGTTTGAATCGAGAAACAGTTTGTGTTTTCAAGCCTTTAAATGCTACCTTCTCTGTTCTTCTTATCTGATTGGATGTTGTGAGCACATATTTTTTTTTTCCGTATCAACTAGTACAGCGAAGAGACAGCAACATGTCGGCAACATCTAATGATGATGCTAAAGAAAAACGTTTGCTTTTAACGTCTTGGAAGCAAACATTTACAAGGGCACACCACGACTAAAAAAATGAAGTGATGTTTTGTAGAGTTTGCCATCAGTTTTTCAGGTCAGCCATCTTTTGTTTTGCAACAAAATACCTGCACATTTTGCTACTTTTGTTAGAATTTTGCTCATTATACATTTATTAATATTTTTTAATATTTAAATTCTAGATTTTCTAGATTTTCACAAACATTTTGACACTTTTTTTTTTTTTTTGTGGCTAAGAAATAGCTATAATTTTTTTTTAATTATTATTATTATTATTATTTTTAGTGGGGCCAGTGAAAATATTGGCAGGGCAAGTAAAAATCTGAACCACTGGTCCAATTGGGCCAGTACAAAAAAATCCTTAGCGTTGAACCCTGATATATATATATATATATATATATATATATATATATATATATATATATATATATATATATATATATATATATATATATATGTATATATATATATATATTCGAGTCCTGATCAGAAGGTAATGTCCGACTCCGATTGAGTCTGAAACCGGGTGATCGGGCCCGATTTCTGATCTCGTGATCGGATCTGGACATCCCTACTTTTAAATTGTAAAGAAATCTGTGTTTTTGAAACAGAGGACAGCAGAAGTCAATGATTTATTTGAATGATTTAGCCTGACATGTTTACTGTTCTAAAATATTTTTTAATGTTTCTCAAAATAAAATATATTGTGTTCAAAGGGGAAAAAAGTTCTTGTTTTTTACCCAGACATTTAAAAAAGAATATATGTCTGAGCAGGTATAACAATACAGTGAAACCGTGATATTTTTATTCAAGGTTACTATACTGTCAGATGCTGAATTATTATGTACAGTACTTATCTTGGGGGAGGGAAAGTGTATTATGAACAAAAAGCTACTCACAGAGTAGCTACTCGCAGCAAATTACCTTTGAGTAAATAGATGCTAAAATAACATATCGCATTTAATCCAAAAAGATCTGCTTCATAACTTTAGTTTAATGAAGACGAGCAGTGTAATCTAAAAAACGAAAATCAACTCCCATCAACTGAAGCTTTAAATCGTACAATGGACGATTTCAGTAAAATGTATGTTTTTCCGATCGCTTCCTGTGAAAAACATACACTGGAGAAAATGAATGGCTTCCTATGTGGCATACAACAAAATGATTACACATTTTAGAGCAATCTGCCGGTCCTGTGGTCCTAATCACTCTGTCGATAGCCCTTCTAGTGTGCAGGTGTGCTGTTACAGATGGTTTTATGAAGATCCATTAAAAATAATTTAGCTCATCGCTGGGCCCAGGAGGGGCTCATTGGCTGAAGCTAGCAGTTCCAGAGAGTCACTGCAACACCGTGAGACATTGCCATGGGAACACAGGAGCCAGGAGACTGATTTATTTAAAATAAATATAAAGGCATCAAATATATACAGTTGAAGTCGAAATGATCAGCTCTCCTGTAAATTTTATTTTAAATATTTTTTATCATTTTTATCATTTTCCAACTGATGTTTAACAGAGCAAGGAAGTTTTTTCACAGTATTTCATATAGTATTTATTTTTTCCTGGAGAAAATCTTATTTGTTTTATTTTGGCTAGAATTAAAGCATTTTGTAATAAAAAAAAGCGCTTGAGCTCAAGAGTATCAACCGAAAAGCAAATGAGAAGCGTCTTAAAGGGGCCGTGGCATGTGAAAATATAGTTATATCTTCTAAATGCAAATTTTGTATTTGTTTTGGAGCACACTAACTTATAGACAGGTGCACCGCCTGCCCGTATGGTATGGGCCCTATAAAAACATTTTGTGGGTTGACAAATTGAAGAGCGGGGGGTGAGTGTTTGGGAGATAAGGGGCTTTGGTTTGCCGAGTACAACAGTAAAAAGGGAAAGGGGGGGGTATGGTGGAATCGTGGACGAAAGTGAAGAGTGGACAAAGTAAATTGTGTAGGGGGTCATGGACAGAGTGGGGGAAGGGGTGTCAACAACAGAAGTGAAGAGCGGAGGGGGTCAGGTGCAATCTTGGACGAAAGTGGGCATTGTGAACAGAAGTGAAGAGCGTAGGGGGTCAGGTAAAATTGCGGACGAAAGTAAAGAGCCAATGGGGGATGGTGGAATCGGGAGATGGTGGAATGAAAGTGAAGAGCAGACAAAAGTGAATTGCGTGGGGGGTCATGGATGAAAGTGAAAAGTGGGGGGGGTTTCATGGACAGAAGTGAAGAGCAGAATGGGACAGGGATCGAGTGGAACTGAGGAAAAAAGTGGCTGTCGCAGACTGAAGTGAAGTGTGGAGGGGGTCGGGTAGAATCGTGGACAAAAGTGGGTGTCATAGACAGAAGTGAAGAGTGGAGGGGTCGGGTGGAATTGCGGATGAAAGTGGGTGTCGTGGACCAAAGTGAAGAGCGGTAGAATTTCGGACAAAACTGGGTGTCAAGGAAAGAAGTAAAGAACGGGGGGGGTTGGGTGGAATCGTGGATGAACATGGGTGTACTGAACAGCAGATGGGGATGGGGGTTGAGCGTAATCGAGGACAAAAGTGGGTGTCGTGGACTGACGTGAAGAGCGAAGGGGTTTGGATGGAATCACGGAAGAAAGTGGATGTCGCAGACAGAAGTGAAGAGTGGAGGGGAACGGATGGAGTCGCGTACAAAAGTGGGTTTTGGACAGAAGTCAAAATGATTCACTTCTTTTCATTAAAACCCCCCTCCTTACTTTCGTCTGCGAGTCCACTCGACCCCCTTTTCTCTTCACTTCCATCTGCAAAACCCACTTTCATCCGCAATTCAACCCAAGGGGGTTGGATGGAATTGCAGATTAAAGTGGGTTTCATGGACAGAAGTGAAGAGCAGAGGGAATTGGGTGGAATTGCGGACAAAAGTGGGTGTCATGGACAGAAGTGAAGAGCAGAGGGGGTTGGGTGGAATCGCAAACGAAAGTAAAGAACGGATGGGGGGATTGTGGAATCTCATAAAAGTGAAGAGCAAACAAAAGTGAATTGCGTGGGGGGTCGCAGACGAAAGTGAAGAGAGTATGTATGTGTGTGTGTGTGTGTGGGAGGGGGGTCTGGAATGGGGGTCAGGGTCGAGTGGAATCGAGGACAAAATTGGCTGTCGTGAACTGATGTGAAGAGTGGTGGGGGTTGGGTGGAATCGCGGACGAAAATGGGTTTCGCGGATGGAAGTGAAGAGCGAAGGGGGTCGAGTGGACTCGCAGAGAGGGGGGTTTCATGGAAAGAAGTAAATTTAAAGCGACGGAAAAAAAAAACGGCACAGTTAGGATCAAAGCCTAAAAAGGGCAGTTTCAAAGAGTTATAACACATTATTTGTGGGGTATTTTGAGCTGAAACTTGACATACACACTCTAGGGACATCAGAGACTTATTTGACATCTTGAAAAAAGGGGCATAATAGGTTCCCTTTAAAACTAGCATAATTACTCTAGCACAGGGGTGGGCAAACTCAGTCCTGGAGGGCCGGTGTCCTGCACAGTTTAGGCCCAATTCTTATCACACACACCTGTTTATATATTTCTAGTGATCTTAAAGACACTGATTAGCATGTTCAGGTGTGTTTGATTAGTGTTGCAGCTAAACAATGCAGGCCACCGGCCCTCCAGGACCGAGTTTCCCCACCCCTGCTCTAGCATCTAATTACAGTAGCTGCGTCCCAAATGGCACACTATACTCTATGCACTCATGCACTATGTACTTATGCACTTACACACTCAACAGGAAAGTGTATGTATGTAGTGTTGTCCCAAATGGCACACTAATGTTTTTTTACTAAGCGGAAATTCAAACAGTTTCCCTGATGACGTTTGACGGTTGCCAAATCATTGAAATAAATGACCAAACTATCAAATAAAACCTGCCGTGAGTATTGCCGCATTCTCCATCAGGAGGCGCTATGATCACTCTCGTAGGAGAATTTTGCTTTCACCATCCAAAATAAATAAAGTTATTCAACATGTGCGTCCGATAGCTCCGCCCCTTCCGCTACGTAAGCAAACCTGCGGTCGTTGAGTGGGTGAAGTGTCCATCATTCCACACTTCATTTTAGCGGCTGAATGAGTGCATCATCCAGGTAATTGAAGTGCACTTATTATTTTTAGAGTTTTCAGTGTGAACGCACTACTTACACTATTTATACTACAAAATGGCGTAGAATAGTGCATAAGTATGCGATTTGGGACGCAGCTCTAGTCTCTCAAACTACATGAAAGTACACTTAATCTGCCTTTCATCAATTATATTATTAATATTATTCTCACTCAGTCTTTCAGAGATGTATTTGTTTTGAGATAATAAGAAAAGTGTTTCCAACCAGAAACGGTCACAACTGACCTCGCCCTGCCCAATCAAGTGTTTCGCTAATACAATGAGCCGTTCTCTTTTCAAAATGTGCCCTGCGATTAATGCTTGTAAATGGACCGTCTGACCTGGCTGTAAGTGCGTGCCTGTGATAAATAAAGGTTAATTGTAAAAGTTAATCTTCACGGCTTCCCAAAGTAATGGCGTTCAGGAGCCATCCCGAGTTTTATAATGACCCATCACCTCGCACGGATCCATGGCCCGCAGTCAGTACTCAGCACTAGTGATCTCCATTTAAAATTCTGTCCACATGATATGTCGTCTTATTAGTATAAGGCAGATTATCACAGTGGAGAGCTGTGCGTAAGACAGGAGCGAGTCTGTGGAGAATATCGAGTGAAAGCAGAATTGATTAACCCAGCTATGCTAACCATCAAAACAACATAACCTAGCAGAGACCAGAGACATATGCCAGTCAATAAAAGTCAAATCGCACAGCTGTACAGTATCAATCAGGTGCATCATAAATATGCGCATCATCTCTTGAATGCTCAGACCTCATCAAGTCATCATAACCCGGCGCACAGCCTGTCCTCATTGCCTATTCTAAAGACGTGTTTGGTTTTGTTGTTATTTGCCTGGCTTATTTATTTATTTTCGCACCCCAAGGGACAACCCCCAAGTGCCCTTTCAGGCCATGATTTATACAAGACAGACATTGTCCTTGCAAGCCTGGCAGATAGTTTAACAAAATTGAATGAGATCAAATTTAATGCAACCTCCATTGGGGTTGGCCACATTATTTTGAAGTGCTTCATTACAATGGAAGAGAAGGCTGGGTGTCTTCATTTGGGACACTGGAGACCTCAATTCATCACATTCAATAAAGAACTGGAGCCGTGCCACAACACGCGGAGCAACTGTAACAAGTGCAAACAGAAGCACTCACTTGCGTATTGATTGCTTTTACTTAGGAAACAATGCAGAAGGGCTGAATCACAGATGTGAGGAACTGTCGCATTTAAATATGCTGGAGATGGAATAGGACTACTTGAAATTAAAGACTTCATGACTATCTACACCAGGGGTCACCAATCCTGGTCATGGAGGGACAGTGACCCTGCAGTGTTTAGCTCCAACTTGCCTCAACACACCTGCCTGGGTGTTTCAAGTATACCTAGTAAGACCTTGATTAGCTGGTTCAGGTGTGTTTGATTAGGGTTGGAGCTAAAATCTGCAGGACACCGGCCCTCCAGGAACAAGTTTGATGACCCCTGATCTACACTCAAATTGGGCTACACTCAAAGTCAGACTAAAATTGTCAGTATTCATCATAGGTGTGATTGCCAAAAAATTGCCTAAAAATTACCATCACAGCTCCCTGAACAAGAAAATACTGAGGAAGTTTCCTAAAGCCATGGTTCTAATGAACATTCACAAATGTCGTGGAAAAGCAGTGTAGTTGGATCTACAGCTCTTGACGCGTAGTTCAACACAGATTTTAATATTAGTATTTCACTTTGCTGTATGTAGACCACAACAGAGACATGCATACGTTTAAAGAAAAGCTGTCCATGGTAAAGGTGATCAACGAGGAACAGCTATTGTTGTTCTGGAAGTCTGGAAATCAGAATTTGGTCAAATTAATAGTATTACCAATTCTGGATTATGGGGATTTAGTTTACAGATCAGTTTCAAAAACTGTTCTTCACAAACTGGATGTTATTGATCATGCAGCAATTCGTTTTGTTACTGGTGCACCATTTAATACTCATCACTGTCAACTGTATTCTTTACTGAATCGGCCTTCTTTCCAATTCGACGAACTCATTGGTTTCTGTTCATTTACAAAACTCTTATTATAAAAATTCCATTATATTTACAGTCCCTTCTTAACATTCAGGAAACCAGCGCTCTAGTAATTTCATTAACCTTTGCATACCCAAAGTTCGCACTTCATTTGGTTGCTAATCTTTTCCGTTTTCTGCTGCCGATGCTTGGAATCATCTGCAGCAGACCTTAAAGCTTGGCACTTCCATTCCACTATCATCTTTTAAAAATTCAATTCAGTCAATAGTTCAAGATCACTGTGCTTGTTGGTTTTATATGTATTATCTGCATTTGTTAAATTGTTATTGTATTGCGTCTCTACTGCTTTGTACTGCATCTGCTTTTCTTGTTGGCTCTTGGACAAGTCGTCATTGTAAATAAGAACTGGTTCTCAATTGACTTACCTGGTTAAATAAAGGTTATTAAGTCACATCTCTAAAATCCCATCTTTGAAATAGCAAAGGTGGATTCAGACTCGACCATTATGCACATGCACCTGGTTCGATGATCATTTTTCCCATCCTTGAAATAGCAAAAGGGGATTCAGACACGTCCCATGTTGCACCTGTGCTTGGTTTGACGGCCGTTTTTCCCATTTTTCAAACACACACTTAGTACAGTTGCACTTTTGCAACCCTTTTGTCAACAAATCAGGTGAATCCACCATGTCTGTGCAAGATGGTCAACTTCTGGACATCCCAAATGACGGTGGCCTTTTAGAGGCCATTCGCATATTGCATCTTTTCTAGAGTTTGTGCAAGATCATTATTTCCAATGGAGGTGCGCGGCTTGCACCTTCAAGACTCACCCAGTGGAATGAATTTCGTGAGTGCACCATGAGTCTCGTGAAAAGAACTAACCAATCTATCAGCTTCAGCTTGTAAGAAATATACACATTTCGATTAACTAATCATCTCAGACAAACGCAGAACACTCAAAAACTGCAGTGCTTTGTAATTTTCTTCATAAATAAAACTTGTATCAGAGTTACAGCAATGTTTTGTCAGCTTGTCATCTTCTGAGAAATAAGCTGATGGTTGCCTAGCAACCACCCCATGGTCTGCGGAAAAATTGTCAAGTGTTGACTGGTCCACTGCGATAAAATGGTTGAGAACCATGGTGTATGTTGGCGTGATGCAATTTTGGAGCAATTATAATGCTAATAGATATCTATACTATAATGTAATAATGTAATAGCTATAATAGATCTACAAATTGGTCTAAAGTCAACATTAACTTTTTATTAATTATTTAAAAAGTGCATTAGTGATAAGTGGGTTTAAAGTGTGTGTACGCATTACTTGTTACACACACAGGGATTGGCAGCAGCAAATATAATCAAGATTTAAAACTAAAAGACTATTGCAGCCTACATAAATGTTAAAAACATTACCTCTTCACATTTCTTCTTCACTTCAGTGGGCTTTGGTGTAGTCCGAATCTGTAGATGGTTTGCTTGCTTTAGTCGTGGACAAGCGGATTTGTTTTCTTCTTAGTGAAGTGTTAAGTAAAGACCACAATGTAAATAGCGAATCTGCCATGGTGCGACCACAACTCACTCTTAAAGGCAATGGGAGACCTCTGATTGGTGTAATGCATGTAATGTCCCAAAACACCTATAACTCATTATGAGAATATGGACAACCCTTTTGGACCATGCGCTTGGTTCGACAACTATTTTTCCCATCCTTAAAGTAGTAAAAATGGATTCAGATTAAGTGCACCTGCAGTGGGTTTCATGACTATTTTTCCCTTTTTTAAAATAGCAAAAGTAGATTTAGACACACTCTAAGTGCACCTGTGTCGAGCATTTTAGACCATGCGCTTAGATCGTTAAATGCAACCTAGAATGTATTTGGTTTTGTAAGTAAGCAAGATGTTGGTTTGGTTAAAACCATTGGACGGCTTTCAGCAACAGCTCAGTTTTCACCATTGAAATAAACTCTGTTAAAGCACTGTGAATAAAACTCAGAGGATCCTAATGGAGCAACTGGTCTGACCACATGTGTCCCTCAAATATCCGCCATCTTGTACGAAGCCAGATGTGACTATAATGTGAAGTCTGGGACTCTCTCAGCTAACTTTCTTTCTCAGTCCTTTCTTGTTCTCCTTTTAAAAGACTGTTTTCATTGCCTCACCTCTTCATAACCTCACTTCTTCTTTCAGCATTTTTCAAAGTAAAGCTTGCTCTTTGTTTTGCCTCTTTTATCGTGTCCTATTAACTATCTCTCTATCTTGCGCTCCCCTCAGTGTAATATCGCAGGCAGATGCTTGGAAGTCCCGAGAGAGATTCTGTAAAATAAAAGCCTTAATGAATCGTCCCAACTGTTTCCATGCTTAGCGCCAAACACATCTGCACTCTCTATCGCTCATATTCTAACAGGTAACATTCATTATGTGTAGAACAAAAAGGCTAAAGTATTTCAAAACACAATGTTCATGGGGTCCAATGTTCATCTGACACAAAGATTATTTTGTGGATTTTGGGAGACGAAGTGTAATTAAAATTGTTGCCTCGTTTTGTGTAGTTTGCAAAATATGTATTTAATTTTGACTTGTAGCTTGTAATTGCTCTGCACGGCTTGTAATCACGTACAGATCAGTGCTTGTACTGTATCTCTCAGGCTAAATCTCTATAGGGATGTTTACATATTGCATCCAAAACCCAGTTGAAAGCGTGATGCTTCTTCCTTTACTGATTTAAATGATCCTCTGACGTTTGTCATTGTTATGGCCACCATCAGCCGTTACTACACGTGTGGCATGGTCAATTTTCAAAATAGTTCAACTTTTCTCACTGTGTGGATGGAACGTGTGTCATTGTTGTTATTATTATATATAATATAAAAATTATTATTATTATTATTGAGGTTGGGTTAAGAGTAGAGTACATGCTAGTGTTTAACCGCATTGCTTTATTAAATTCCTGCATTGGGCTCTCACATACTCTCTGCAACTTCATAGCCGCGGTGGACATTTCTCTCTGTAACGCGCTGAACGCAGTAGACCAATTGCAACAGACCAGGTCATCGAACCAATCACAGCAGATTAACCTCACACAATCGAGGGGGGTTTGGGAACAAATGAATCACTGAACGAATCATATGGGAATAGCTGAGATAATTACCATATTTTTTGGACTATAGAATGCACCTGTATATAAGTCGCATCCGCTCTTTTTTTGAAAAAAAAAAAAAAAAAAAAAAATATATATATATATATATATATATATATATATATATATATATATATATATATATATATATATATATATGTGTATATGTATATATATATATAAATATATATATATATATATATATATATGTAACCCCACCAGTCCTACACCTCCCAACCCGCTCCAGGCTGGGATCGAACTGGCGATCTTTCGCATGGGAGTCCATTGCTATACCAAGGAGGCTAAAGACCATGGCCTCTAACATCTGTCGCTAGAGCACCTTTAGAGGTCAGAGGAGTGAGGATTACCTGCACAGCGATTACTAGTTGGCCTCTGTTAAGCTGCGTTCACACCAGATGCGGAACGCGCATCAAGCGCGAATGATTTACATGTTAAGTCAATGCAAACGCGCGAATAGACATCCTGCGGCGCAATACGCGCGAATGGCGCGACGCGAACGATGCAAATTGCGCGAATGGTGCGTGGCGAATTAAGCGTTTTGCGCGTTTTGCGCGTTTGAATCTCTCGATTTTGAAAATCTGAACTTCAGCGTACATTCGCGCCGCTTTAACCAATCAGAAGCTTGCTCTTGTGGGGCGTGATTGTGACATAGAACCTGTTGTCGGTGTTCCGAGGGAAATCCTCCAGCCTTCACCGACAACAGTTCATCAAACTGGGCTTGGCTCAGTCAGAAGCACCGCTGAAAGTCTCCGTCATCCAGGTTAAGTTTCTAGAGGAGTTTATGAGCTCACAGAACAGGATGCACCTCTGAAAGAATGTAGTGGACTCAGACACGACCCTAAACGTATCGACGGCATCTTCATAAAGCACATAAACACTGTTATTTTCTTCATAAAATCCATGTTAGCCATTTAGCTATGAAGCTAGAGTCTTCGGGCAGACAGAAGCCTTGCCCATCACGCGAATCCGCGAATTTATTTACCTTCATTTCTCCTGTGTTTGAAAACACAGGTCTCTTTAATTATCTTCGCTGAAACCCATGAAGTCGTCGTCTTCAGTGTCGGAGTTGAACAGCTTCAGAAGCGCTTCGTCACATCTGTCTCCATTAGTCTCGATCTGCTTGTCACTGTCATCCTCCCGTTGAAGTTAGCTCTGAAGGTGTGCCGCTCTCTTTGCGTAGCAGTCCAGCCTTTCACCCGTTGGTGATGTTGGATTCTTTCACAGCACTCCATGCTGTAAGGATCCACTGACAGACATCAGAAAAAGATGCTAAGCTTGCGTGCAGCAGCGCGCTCTCCTTCCTGGATAGCAAGCTCGATGGCCTTCAACTTAAAACTTGCATCATATGAACTTTGTGTGGTTTCCATGATGAATGGGCGAGGATTTAGAAAATAATAACCAGTTAGTAAGTTTGTGTGTGTGTTCTATCGGCTAAAGAAAAAGTAGCGTAGTCTGTTTTTCTTTCCATTGATCTTATTTTTGATTCAAATTCCGGTTAGAGCGTCCCTAGTTTCGGAAGAAAAATCCACAGAATAGCCGCACCTTTGTATAAGCCGCATGATTCAAAACCTAGCAAAAAAGCAGCGGCTTATAGTCCAGAAAATACAGTAGGTAAAAGTAAATGCACATTATAAGACAATGAAAGTGTTTTTTTGACCCTGCATGCATATCAGCCTGTTGTTGGAGACCCCCAGAACTAAAACATGACCTTTTATAACGCAAAATAGGGGCTTTTAACATTAACAAACATGAACAAATACTGTAATAATTGTATTGTGCATTGTTTATTCATGTTAGTAAAGGCATTAACTAACATCAACTGATACAACCTTCTTGTAAAGTGTTACCAATATTTTTTTTATTTATTACTCGAAAAGATAAGAGCTTTGTAATTTAACCTATAATTGCGTATCTGCTGAGTTGGTGTTTCAGTGAGGGTCGTGTCTGTAAGTGGAGCTCACAGCCCTTTGCTCTTTGGCTCTTGCGGCGAAGCAATCACAAACTAATTAGCAATTAATGTGTATCCTTACCGTCCTCCAGCCCAATGAGGGGTGGCTTTCACAGCAGAAGAGCGCGACTACCATCCTCTTATAAATCACCTTCACGTTGATTGATGCGTTCTCACAAGTTTTGTCATTGATGGTTGTTGCTTTTTTTCCGTCTATGTTTATTTCATTACGTTAAGCACAGTTATGGGTTTAATGGAAGTTTGGAGGAACAGGTGATGGGGCTAATTAGTCATTAGCAAAGAGTTTCAGGTCCCAAATGACAAGTGCATGCTTTACAAGGTCATAATTTGATTAAAGTGCCTGCGAGTGATGGGAGAGACAACCACAGCATGATTAACTCGTCTCTGGCATTGTGTGGACAAACACAGAGGAACTTTATTATGCGTGTGTTGATGTCCATGTGCTCGTCAACATGCAGCACTTTAGAGGTGACTGAATTACAGTAAATCTCCAGGCTGGAGGAAAGTCCTTACCACAGGTGGAGGGGTTCAAGTATTTTGGGGATTGTTCACGAGTGAGGGAAGGATGGAGAGTAAGATTGACAGGCAGATTGTTGCAGCGACAGCAGTAATGCGGATGATGTACCGGTACATTGTGATAAAGAAGGAGCTGAGCTGAAAGGCAAAGCTTTTCAAGTTTATTTTCAATAATTCAGCCCCCCTAGATTATTAGCCCTCCTGTATATTTTTTCCCTAATTTCTGTTCAATGGAGAGACGATTTCTTTCAACATAATAATAATCATAATAGTTTTAATAACTCATTTCTAATACACTGGAAAAAAATGCTTTTCTTACTTGGATTTTTTGTCTTGTTTCTAGTATAAATATCTAAAAATCCCTAAATCAAGAAGAATTTTCTAGACAGGCAATACACATTGTCTTGTTTTGAGAAATAATATGCCAATATTAAGTGAGTTTTTTCTTAAAGGTTCAGGACACCCTGGAGAACTTTTTTTAATATATTAACAGATTTGTATGTGTTGAGCATCAGTTAAGACAATTTTAGCATCTGTCAGCTTTAATTGTGGGGAAAACTGGATAATTTTGAGCTTTTGTCAGCTAATTTCAGCTTCCAGGTTTAAAATGATTTTTGTGATGAGTGTTTATTATATGAACACGATTATCTTTATAATGATATAAATTGTGGTTTTCTGTATATGAAATTACGAATAACAAATGTAGCAGGGCATTAAATTACTGTTTATTTCTTTGCATTTTAACTTTGTGAACTATAAACTCATGCGTCTCCTTACAGTTTGTCTCATTTTGTGAGCTAACTGACAACAACAGTTGTTCGCTCCCCTTCTCCCCTGCTGGCCACGCCCACTCCTGCCCGATGCTCGCGGAGCTCCAAGCCCATTAATCATGCATCTTTTGAAAAAATTCTGAAGTAGACTTTAACCGAAAGTGGGGGTGTCATGGCCCTTTAAAACAAACAACATAATCTTATCACAAATCGAAAAACAAGATTATTTTGCTTACCCCATTGGCAGATTATTTTGCTTGATTTAAGGAAAAACTCACTTCATTTTGGCATATTATTTCTTAAAACAAGACAATATGTTTTGCTAATCTAGAAAATGCTTTTTGATTTGCGAATTTGTAGATATTTGGACTAGAAACAAGACAAAAAAATCTAATCATTTTTTGCAATGCAACTGATTTATTTTATCTTTGCCATGATGAAAGTAAATAATATTTGACTAGATATTCTTCAAGACACTTCTAAACAGCTTAAAGTGACATTTAAAGGCTTAACTAGGTTAATTAGGTGCTAAGGGGCTAATAATTTTGTCCTTTAAATGATATTTAAAAAATTAAAATCTGCTTTTATTCTAGCCGAAATAAAACAAATAAGACTTTCTCCAGAAGAAAAAATATTATCAGACATAATGTGAAAATTTCCTTGCTCTGTTAAACATCATTTGGAAAATATTTTAAAAAGAAGAACGCATTTTAAAGGGGGGCTAATAATTCTGACTTCAACTGTATATTTTGAGTTTATGATCTGTTTTCATAATCTGTGCATGATGCCCTGATTGTTTTTCCCCCCTAAATATCTTACTTTTTTCCCAAGGCTATGTTGCTGATGCCGCCTGATTAGCTTTGCATGTAACGTTCTGTTATTCCAGAGATGCATCCTTATCTCCACAAGTAATGCTGTACATTTTTCTTTGGTGTCAGGTGAAGTAGCCTTGAGGCCCCAACACTAATCACTGTCAGTGTCTCGCCTTCATCTGCTGAAGTGCAGCGGCTCTGTTATACGCAGGTTGCCAAAAACACTGACGAGTGTTTCTCTCACTGAGGGACTGGGAGTGAACGGCTGGCAGACTGGTGAATATGAGCAGGCCCTGATGTATGGCTCCCGTCTGATCGATAAACAGCTGAAGCCCGCCTCCGCTCTCCTGACCTCCCTTGTTCCTCTCTCTCTCTCAACCATCCCTTTCATGCCAAACTTTTTCGACTTAAACTGTCAAAGCGCTTGGATGAAATGTACTCGCCGGCTTTTGGACAGAAACGAAAGCTGAACATCGCAGCCATTGAAGGCATTCCTGCGCTTTGAGAAGAAGCTCAACCATTTCTTTCATACAGGCCATAATAAAATAGTTTTATCTGCTCGTTTAAACTACTTAATTAAAATGAGCTGAATCAACACAATTCTTGTGTTTTTTTTTGTGACAACTTTATTGTTTGATGTTCAATCCACTTACTTAAAATCAGTCAAGTTAACTTAATCTACTAAAGGTGACACAAGTCTTGTCGTCGATTTCAGTTGTAAAAGAAACAAATAATAACTTGACTTCTAGTTGATCGTTTGGAAAAGTGGCAGAAGGTAGATTTTTTAGATGAATCATCTGTTAACCAGGGCAGGCCAACTGAGGCCCCGTTTACACTAGTGCGTTTTAGTTTTAAAACGGCGTTTTAGAATGAAAGCGATCCGCGTCCACACTCGCGTTTTACCCAGCGTTTCTGAACTGCTCTCCGTCCACACCAAAACGCTGAAAACGCACATCACGTGACCACACACACACACTTTGGCAATCGCTGGAGCCCATCTACCCAGATGAGAGCTCTGCTAGTCGGACTTCTCATCAAGCATCTCCCGCTGGATCTAATCTCACTATATTTATTAAACGTGATATTTCATTCATCTTGTTGTCTTTATCTAACGACATATTCCCTGACTTTGGTCATTGGAATCTATTACTTGTTCTCAGGTAACGTGTTTTGGCTGAGCGCAAAGATAAGTTAATGATTAATGTAAGCACGTAGCCTACATTCTGTATATTGACTGATCGCTTGCCTTTATTTCCTATAATGTATAAACGTATTGTATGTTATACTTTTATAATGGCCATTATCGATTATTAAAACTGATATTCAGCAAAAGAGAGGGTATGTTTCGTATTTTCACTGAAATTGAAAGGAGGCAGTTGTTATCGGCTCCGTTTTGTTATAAATATCCACACATTGAAGATGACGCTCATATATGCAGCAAGACGCCTCAACATTTCTGCTGTCTAAGTTGCTAATATTAAAATGAAAATAGGCAGTTCCTTATATCAAGTTTACATTTTATTGTTGAGAAAGTGAAACAACGTAGCCAAGGTGATGTGAATGAAGTTATAAAGTACACTGTTCCCTGTGAAGATTGACGCGTGTCCTCGGTATGTTTTACATATCAAACTGAGAAGAAGAGATGCAGCCTTGATCAAACTTGCGAAGTCTGAACTTACACGGAGAAGATTCAGGACTGAACTGTGTGTTAGGCTACTTAATATTGAGGAAAAGCCCCAATCAGAGAGGCGAATGTCTGCAGCCCCGCCTCCGTTTTCAGATGTCTCTGTCTTTCCCCATCTACACTGAGACGGAGCAGCAGCGTTTCAGAATGAAAACGGCCTCTCCAGCGTTTTCGAAACGCTCCGTTTTCGGCGCTCGAGAACTCCGGCGTAGTGTGGACGGATGGCGTAACCGTAGCAAAACTTATGTGTTTTCAAACTAAAACGCATTAGTGTAAACGGGGCCTGAACCGTGCAACCTGGGCTCATTGTGGAAACGTAGCCCCGTTTTTGGAGACCGTGAAATACATCCCGGGAGGTACATAATCGAGCAGTTTCTGTTTTTGTGAATCCGCGAGAGGCCTCTGTGCGTGCTTTTTCACGTCTCGGACACCTCTCGGGAGCGCGCATCGTTCGCGCCTGTGCTGTATTCGCGTGAAAAGCCGCCGGAGGCCGCTGTGGAGCGACCGACCGTCTGACTGACTGGCTGGCCGAACGATTGATTGATCGACTGTGCGCCCTCCTCCTCCTCCTTCCCTAAACCCAAGCGACGATTTGCAAAAGCCGTCCAGAAAAAAAAAAGCATAAGCCCTCGTCCGATTTTGACCGCGTTTTCGGATCTCGCCCCGTCGCTAACTCGTTCGCTTTCATTTTTTCATCTTACCTGATTTCTGGAACCGCTCTTTCCCGGACTCGATCCCGGTCGTCGCCGCGGCTGGCTCCTCCTCCATCCGGGCCTCTGCTCCGCCGACGTAACGCTGCGAGCTAAGCGGACAAACTGGTTGATGCGAGAAAGCCCTCCACACGGAGGCGATCCGTCAGCCGGCGAACGCGAAGAGGAGGAGCAGAGTGGCACCACCCGCGCAGCGTTTGCTCGATAAAAAAAACAAAAGGCGGCCATACGTACCTCCGGCCACGTAAATCGCGGTCTCCAGAAATGTCCGCGGGGCTACGTTTCCAGAATGAGCTTGGGTTGGAACCGTGCTTGAGCCTGATTCAGAGCACCCGCACTTTTCAAACGATGCGGGAATCGGGCCTGGGCATGGTTCGCATAGCACAGTGTGAGCAGGCCCTCAGTCTGCTGTGATTGGTCTTCAGCTTTATAACTTTATTAAGGTCATACCTTATAACTGCTAATGAGCGGTTAATATCTCAATGATAGGTACAGTAGGTAATAAGCCAGTAGTTGATCGCATGCATTTTCACCTAAACTAAAGTCTCACCTTATTATGTTTATGAAAAAAACAGGTCCACACTTTATTTTAATGTACAACTCAAACAATTAACCATTAAATAAGGTCATTAGCTCGATTAAACTACTAATTACCTACTAAAGTTAACACTTTGGTTAAGGTCAAAATTCATGCTATTAACTACTGGTTCATTACCGGCCTATTATTAAGATATGAACTAGTAGTTATAAAGCCCTACTCGAACCCTTAACCCAACCTTAATAGCTATTAATAAACTGCTAATTGGTTGTTTATTAAGCTAGTAGTGTTAGTTAATGGTTTATTAATGCAGTCAATTGTGACCTAAACTAAAGTGTTAACCTTATTATAGTTCATATGCTAGTAGATGGGTTCGGTTATTGGATAGGAGAATACGTTTATACTGTAAAGGTGCTAAAATATGGTTAATATTAGGCAGGTAATAAGCTGGTAGCTAATTGTGTGAATTGTTATGTAAAATAAAGTGTTGCCAAGAATGTAGAGATTTAATTTTTGGCCAATATTACACACACGTAGCATGTGACAATTACCAATCCCAAGCGCTGAACTCTGCAGACAGGTGAAATATAAATGTCTCATTTGTATATGCTGACAGACTCGGCCTCTGTGCCGAACTCACTTTCCAGCAGCTGAGTGATGAGCCGTACAGAGACGTCCTCATCCATTTTTAATGGATCCAGTGTAGTCGCATGTGAGACGTGAGGTCAGTTCAGACGGGTCACATCGCTTTCACACACCGCTACCGCAGCAGACCTGCATCTCATTACCTTCCTCAAATAAACCCTGTGTGCTATGGAGCTAGATCTGTCTCGAAAATAATACATTTACAAAATTGAATTCGTAAATTCAAAAATGCTATTCGTAACTACACAAGTCCAATTAGTAAATTCAAAAAATAATTCATAAATAGACATAACACAATTCATAAATACACGAAACACAATTCATAAATAGACATAACACAATTCATAAATACACAAAACACAGTTCATAAATACACAAAACACAATTCATAAATACACGAAACACAATTCATAAATACACAAAACACAATTCATAAATACACAAAACACAATTCATAAATACACAAAACACAATTCATAAATACACAAAACACAATTCATAAATACACAAAACACAATTCATAAATACACAAAACACAATTCATAAATACACAAAACACAATTCATAAATACACAAAACACAATTCATAAATACACAAAACACAATTCATAAATAGTTATAACACAATTCGTAAGTTTAAAAACAGTTCGTAAATAAGCAAATCCCATTCGTATATTCAAAACACAATACAAAAATTTGTGAATTCAAAACACAGTTCATAAATATGCAAATCCAGTTCAGAAATTCAAAACACTACCTATTAATACACAAAACACAATTCATAAATATGCCAATCCAATTCATAAATTCAAAACAATGTGTAAATTCAAAACACAAATTATGAATTTAAAACACAATTTGCAAATACACAAAACACAAATCGTAAATTTAAAACCCAATTTAAAAATACACAACACAATTCTTAAATTTAAAGTACAATTTGTAAATTCAAAACACAATTGTTAAATGCACAAATTCAATTAGTAAATTCAAAACAATTAGGAAATACACAAAACACAATTTGTAAATGCAAAACATTCATTAAAACACAATTCATAAATTAAAAAAAGCACAATTCATGCATTCGCAAATCCAAATTGAAAATTCAAAACATGATTCATAAATGCACAATTCGGAAATTCAAAACACAATCATAAATACACAATTCGGAAATTCAAAACACGATTCATAAATACACAATTCGGAAATTCAAAACACGATTCATAAATACACAATTCGTAAATTCAAAACACGATTCATAAATACACAATTCGTAAATTTAAACCACAATACATAAATACATAAAACACAATTCGTAAATTCAAAACACAACTCATAAATATGCAAATCCAATTCGTAAATTCAAAATGCAATTCGTGAACACACAAAACAAAATTTGTTATTTCAAAACACAGTTCATAAATGCACAAATCCAATTAATAAATTCAAAACAATAAATAAATACACAAAACACAATTTATAAATTCAAAACATAATTCATCTATACAAATACAAATCGCAAATCTATGCATTGGCAAATCCATTTTGTAAATTCAAAACACGATTCATAAATACACAATTCATAAATTCAAAACACAATTCATAAATACACAATTCGTAAATTCAAAACACGATTCAGAAATGCACAATTCAGAAATTTAAACCACAATACATAAATACATAAAACACAATTTGTATATTCAAAACACAACTCATAAATATGCAAATCCAATTTGTAAATTCAAAATTCAAACACACAAAACAAAATTTGTTATTTTAAAACACAGTTCATAATTTCACAAATCTAATTTTTAAATTCAAAACACAATTCGTAAATCAAAAACAAACTTTATAAATACACTAAACACAATTTGTAAATTCAAAACACAATTCAAAAATACACAATACAATTTAGAAATTAAAAATAAAATGTAAATTCTAAAAACTATTTCGTAAATGCACATATCCAATTAATAAATTAAAAAAAATTTATAAATACACAAAAACAATTTGTAAATTCAAAACACAATTCATCTATACAAATCCAAATCGCAAATCCAGGCATTGTCAAATCCATTTTGTAAATTCAAAACACAATCGTAAATACATAAAACACAATTTATACATTGAAAACTCAATTTATAAATGTGAAAAACACAATTGGTAAATTCAAATGCATATGTTTAATTCATTTGGGGAAGTATTTATAATAATTCACAAATTGTGTTTTGAATTTATGAATTGGATTTTGTAAGTGTGAGTTATGCTGCGCATGTATGAGTTTTATATTTAGCAAATTTCTTATTTTTGAGACTGATCTCGCTCCATAGTGTGCCGTCTAAATTTAGGATCCTCAAATTTGCAAATCACCTCTCTCCAAGTGATTGTGGGTAATTTAAGGAAATGTGCCAATCGATCTAAGAGGAGGTATTTTTAGGCGGCGGTCCCACTGAAGAACAGGGGGTCTCTCGCTCTATCTCTCTCTCTCTCTCTCTCTTCCCTGGCAGCTTCTCATTTATATTCACGCTTCTCTGTAGGACGCAATGGCTCCTTGTGGATGTCACTCGGTGCCACTTTAACAGATGAATATATCTGGAATGAGCTATGGTGCTAAAGCACTCAAACAGATGTAGAGCCGGCGTTTTAATTTCCTCACACACACACACACACGTGTACAGACGTGCAAAGCGCGCACACATACATCACAAGCAGAAGTGCGTGAGAGATATGGATGCAAACAGACTTGGTGTGGTGGAGCATAAATCTGAGGCTCGTCATACATGTGGACGGGCCTGTTTTCCTCTTATCTTATGAACTGCGTCAAATATACTGCCTTCTTTTTATGTGGAAATGAGTCATATTTGTGCAGGTCTGTTGGTAATGGCTGTGTGTGGGTTTCTGAAGCGTATTTGTCATATATGTGTGTGCTGTTGGAGAGACAAAATGTAAAATACTGTTAAAAATGGCCATGACTTGGTTAA
>NC_133182.1:76012500-76060000 GCF_049306965.1 Danio rerio | reverse complement strand
GTTGGTTGGTTGGCTGGGCGGTTGGTTGGTTGGTTGGTTGGTTGGTTGGTTGGTTGGTTGGTTGACTAATTTGGTTGGTTGGTTGGTTGGTTGGTTGGTTGGTTGGTTGGCTGGGCAGTTGGCTGGTTGGTTGGCTGGTTTGATTGGTTGGCCGGTTGGTTGGTTAGTTGGTTACTTGTTTGATTGATTTGGTTGGTTGGTTAGTTGGTTGGTTTGTTGGCTAATTTAATTTGATTGATTGATTGATTGATTGATTGATTGATTGATTGATTGATTGATTGATTGATTGATTGATTGATTGATTGTTGGTTTGTTGGTTAATTAATTTGGATGGTTGGCTGGTTGGTTGCTTACCTAATTTGATAGGTTGGTTGGTTGACTGATTTGATTGGTTGGTTGATTGGTTTGATTGGTTGGCCGGTTGGTTGTATGCTTGTTTGCTTGTTTTGGTTGGTTGGTGGTTGGTTGGCTGGTTGGCTTATTTAATTTGGTTGGTGTGTTGGTTGGGTTTATTGATTGATTTGGTTGGTTGGCTGGCTGGCTGGCTGGCTGGCTGGTTGGTTGGTTTGATTGTTTGGCCCCATTGGTTGGTTAGTTGATTGGTTGGTGGTTGTTTCGTTGTTTAATTTAATTTAGATGGTTGGTTGGTTAGTTAGTGGTTTGATTTGGTAGGTTGTTGGATCGATTGGTTGGTTGATTGATTTGATTGGTTGGTTGGTTGGTTTGTTGGTTTTATTTGTTGGTTAGTTGATTTGTTGCTTATTTAAATTTTTGTAGCCAAGAAAACAGTTATGCTATTTTAGTGATTAAAATAACTATATTATCTATTGATAATCAGATAACGCTAACTTCAGTCCAGTTCAGAAATGTGCATAATTTAAACCCTGGATTAATTAGATTAGAATTTATTATTTTAAATTATTAAATTCCATTGAGCATTTTAGGATATTGCTTTAAAAAACACCAAAATATGAGTACATTTTAAAAAGGCACAATGTTTTTCAATCAGATTTTTTTTATTTTAATGTGATTAAAAGGTTATGAGGACATAGAAACACAGTGCTAACTAAACTGCTCAACGTGTATCAGAAAAGTCTTGTGATTTTTTTTTCTTCTTTTTTTTTGCCTTGACACCATAACCTGCGATTTAATAAGAGTAAATTGTGAATTTGATAAAGCACATCTGCCTTACACAAACAGTAATTTCTAAAGTTAAATGTGTGTCTTACATAGAGACACGTTGGCAAGGTAAGAAAGTTTGAGTCTGTTTAGCTGAGCGTATCGATCAAATAGAGTCTTCTGTGGACACAGTCTTGGTTTCATTATTGAACTCTCCATTCACTGGTCTATTATCAATGGATAGGTGTCATAGGTTATTAATGATCAATCTTTTGACAGAATGAGACTATTGATTGGGGTTAGAAACTCCTACTTGTGGATCCTCCCGGTTCCTCTATTATTTTGTTTCAGTGTGCTGTAAAAAAAAAAAAAAAAGAGTAAAACTTTTATTCATTTTTCACAGAGAAAGTAGAGCCGATTTTCTTCCCATTGAATGAAGAGGATTGTATTTGAAGTGTGTTTTTGTGCACAATGATCGCCAGTGGGATTCTGAATAACACCGGACATTGTACTTACCTGTACATATTTTAGACAAACTCAAACATTTTTCTGGAAATCTCTATACACAGAAGAAATGTAAGCCTCTTGGTCATTCTAAGCTTTTTGATTGGGTCAAAGAGCATAGAATCACCAAGAGCCGACACTCTAGTGCAATTTGGGAAACAGCCACTAGATGGCTTGGTGGCCATTTTGGAATGAAAACTCCAGTAGAACAACAGCATATTATAAGTCTGTAAAATAAACTATTAAAAGTGCTGATGATTGTGATAGTAAGTGCTGTATTGTCGTCTTTCAGGTTGTATTTCAGCTTTAATGCGCTTTTTAAATAAACAAATATAAAACAAAGCAGCTGCTTGCCATCACAACAGCAATAAGATTCAATGGACGGCTGATCGCTTTCACTCCTAAATGGCGGAATCCAGGGCTGTTGCTGGATGCTGCTGTTGTAATGGAACATTCTACTGAATGTCACCTCTTAGTCATTCTAAGCTCTTTGATTGGGTCCAGAGTGACATCATCAATGTTTTTCTTTATGTCTCTGTGGTAGGCCAATACCCTTTACTGTATAAACATATAACTTCTTTTTTTCTGCATATTATTTCAACTTAAATATGCATTAGATCTAACAAGTTTCCCCGTTAAATCTTTCAATTATGTCCAAATTGTACATTTCAGTAAATTAGATATGTAATCACGATATGTAATTTTCACAGTATGTCTGTTAATATTTTTTTCTTCTAGAAAAGTCTTATTTGTTTTATTTCGGCTAGAATAAAAGCAGTTTTAATTTTTTTTTTTTTACTATTTTTGGGTCAAAATTATTAGCCCCTTTAAGCTGTTTTTTTTTAGATAGAATAACTTGCCTAATTGCCCTAACCTGTCTAGTTCACCTTATTAACCTAGTTAAGCCTTTAAATGTCACTTTAAGCTGTATAGGAGTGTCTTGAAAAATATCAAGTGAAATATTATTTACTGTCTTCATGACAAAGATAAAATAAATCAGTTATTAGAAATAAGTTATTAAAACTATTATGCTTAGAAATGTGCTGAAACAATCTTCCCTCCATTAAACAGAAATTGGGGAAAAAATAAACAGGGGCGCTAATAATTCAGGGGGGCTAATAATTCTGACTTCAACTGTATATATTACAGAAGTTGTTGTTTATCTAAATTTGACCAATCAGACAGAGCCTTGTTATTTTTTATCTCCCCCTCCCCAGTAGTTGCTGTTCTGGTATTGGCTGGAGTGACCCAAAGGTGAACCAAGAGCTGAAAATAAAAACTAATGGCAGGAAAAGGACACCAGCCAATCAGAATCTGAGAATATCTGCCGATGTTTTAACTCATTCATTGTGTTTTAAAGACTTTGCATCTCGACACTAGTCTGAATTTGAATGAATTAAATATTTTACCTGTTTGTTTCAATATCAATAAATAAATGAATAATTTAAAAACACATCTAAAAGCAGCATTTTCCTAAATAAATGTTATATCATAAGAAAAGTCTTTATCATAATGCTCAACAACTCTATCGCATATTTTTTCCAGTATCGTGCAGCCCTACTGTAAATGTTGTATGCAGTTACCTACGATGAGACTGAGGGCTGTTTTTCTTTTTTTGGGGGGTGAACATCTTATTTAAGGAGATAAATGGTCATGACAGCCAACCAGTACAGAGAACTACTAATTAGCGGTGACATTCAGCTGCTCTTTACATTTTCTCAGCATACGTTTCCATTGCCTCGGGCTGTTTGTCAAAGAAAATCTAGGCCCAGAAGCAGCTCGACTAGTGTTGATCAAGCTTCAAAACCCAGGCGCTCTGCAACCTCAGCTTTCCGACTCCTAATCTCAAACTGATATTTTCCCCGAGGCTCTATAGGATGATATAAAAGTAGGCCATAATTTGCACATGATTAGCAATTAAAGTGCAAAGTTTTAATCAGCAAAAGCGTCACCGTGTTCACTGACGCCAGGGACTTTATACCTTTTGCAGTCCAGTTGGTGTTTTTAGGTACAAGCAGAGGTGTGCAGTTTTTATTGTCATATTTTGATTGTTGTGTAAATGATGTTTGAGGTGACATTATCGAGTACATCGCTCACTGTGCAATAAATCATTTCTTAAAAAATTAAATCCTTAGAATCTATCCTTTAAAATAGTAACAATTGAACTAATAAATGTCTTTTATATTTTTATATTTATAACCTTTTATATTTTATATTTAGAAACTTATACGATTTATATTTTTATATTTATAACCTATAATATATTGTAAAGTTATATCACACAAGCAAATGTAACATTTTGTAATATATATTTTGTGTTTATGTATGTATGTGTGTATGTATATATATATATATATATATATATATATATATATATATATATATATATATATATATATATATACATATATATATGTGTGTGTGTGTGTGTGTGTGTGTGTGTGTGTGTGTGTGTTTGTGTGTATTATGGCTGTATATCAGCACTGCTGGGAGGTGTGCACTGCTACAAGTGTGATATTGCAATCATACAACAGTTTGACGGCATAATCGTGTATATAAAAACGAAATTCAAACACAGAGAGTCTCAAAACTCCTTTGTACAAGGAACTACTTTTTTTCTGTCATTCATTCGCATCTGTAGCTGACGTCAGAACGGCAGAAGCCATTGCCGATTCACAAACGTCACCTTAGAGCTAAGTTTGAATGATTCTCTAGCGTAATGTCTAAAGTGATGACAAAACAGCTGATTTTGTTCACATTTTAATATATATATATATATATATATATATATATATATATATATATATATATATATATATATATATATATATGGTATAACGATACGCATATATATATATATATATATATATATATATATATATATATATTCTAAAATATCAATAAAAGTCAGATAAAAAGTAACAAAAAGCATTCAGGGGTAACTCAAATATTTGGTCAGTGCTCTTTGAGTAAGGGATTCATCAAAATAACAACAGTAATCAGTCCAAGCCACTCAAAAAATTTTGGGGAAAAAAATTATGATAATTCTTCCACATTTTTCGAGTGCCTTGGACTGATTACTGTTGTTATCAATAAAAGTCACTTTGTTAAACTGCCGAGTCTACATCAAGATCCCATCTACATCTACATCAAGATCCCATAATGCAACTCCACCCTCAAACAAGAGATCTGCGAATCAAAAAAATACAGAAACTGTTATTTAACGGATATTGTTTACAGTCTAGCTTTGTCACTTTAGTTTTTGTCCTGACACTCTGATTTGTAGCAAATTGAACAGCCAATCAAAGCACTTTGTCTTATCAATGTTGGCTGGGTATTTAAATGGCTGAATTTTTATGACATTTCTGAAAATGCATGGCATTCTTTGCTTCAACTCTTGCGTTTTACTATGAATATTCTAACACAAACTTGCGGCAATTCGTAACTTTTTGACTTAGTGGCTAATTCGTGTGAATTCGTATGATCTAATTCGTACAATTTTGTACGATTTGCTCATCAACCGATGATGGTTGGGGTTGGGGTTGGATGCCACGTCTCCTTTTTAAAATCATACATTTTCGTGCGAGTTAGCCACTAAACTGGCAAAACATAAAATACTTACGTTTCCTCGTGAGATCAGGCTGGAAAACTCACAGGTTTTTCCTTTTTTAATATCATGAACCAGGGCTTTACATTAACACCCGCCAACCCGCCAAATGCGGGTGAATTTCAGCTTTGGCGGGTGAGACAGCTGCTCCCACTAGCCACTTTGGCAGGTTGGACATAATTTTTACATTGTAGTTTTCTTAAAGCAGGGTTCGACAATAAGGTTGGCCCAATATGCGTGCAAATGTGATATTAAAATCCAGAAACAGCACGACTGCAAACAATAACTGTGTTCGCGCGAGACAAAGCAGGTGAATACCGTATGAGAGGATGATTACTCGCGACTATTTAAAGCGTGCGCGCTCCCGTTTACTTGCGCTTTTTTCCGTTCACTTGGGATCGGTTCTCTTTGAAAAGGACTAGACAAAAACGATGCTCGTGTACCCACAGACCTGCAGCTTTTAAGAGCTTAAGATTGAAAAATATACATATTTGTAAGCAACAGCAGCAGTCACTGCTTTCGTTTTAATTATTCTCAGGCACGTAATCATCCTTTCATCATCACTCCTGATATTTTACCTGCTTTCTTTTGCTTACAGTTATTTTTGTTAATATAGTTTAATTATCATCCCTTACAATAACATTGCTTTAAAATGAGATTAACCAACCATTTGTGTTTAGTAACTGCTGATCTGGGACAACACAACATCTAAATCAAGTCATTTTAGCATGTCAAAGTCACGTTTATTTAGATAAAATATATTTTCCAAACAACAAAATTGTGGCTAGTGAAAATGGCAAGTGGCTAGTAATGTTGGAAATCTACTAGCCACAGTGGCTGGTGATCAAAAAAGTTAATGTAAAGCCCTGTCAAGAACCATTGGACCCACCAAATCCAGGAGGGACTGATTTAGATTATAATATTGCCAATTACAAAACTGTGCAATCCTAACATGTATAACTATATTTATGTGTGTTTTCCAATGAGAAAGCTGCTAAAATGAAGAGGTAGAGCAGAGAAAACTCTTTTCCAGCAGCCCAATGACAGATTCAGGGAAGCGGTGACTGGATGCGAGAGGGAGGGGAAATGAGACATTGTTGGCATCAGGGCGCCAAGTTGGATGACAACTGCGCCCTTTATCTGACAAGCACCCCCAAAAAATCCCTTTTGGATTCAAAATGGGAGCGGTTATCAAATTGTGAAAAGCTGTAGTCTGGAAATATATCATATACAAGCAGTGAGCTGCTAAAAGGACACAGATGCTAGGCCCTGTCTGCTTCTTTCTCCCTCCACTTATTTTTACTCCATCTTGAGTGTTGGAAAAAAATATCACAACGGTTCACGATTACAGCCCCGAAAGGTTACTGCCACAGTTATTTCTTTCCTAAAGTTAAAACTTCTGAAATGTGTGTGTGTGTGTGTGTGTGTGTGTGTGTGTGTGTGTGTGTGTGTGTGTGTGTGTGTGTGCGCGTGCTGCTCAGCCAATACTGACAAGTGACAGCTGCCATAATTGTTCGGCTCCTCCGAGATAGTTCTTAAGCTAGCATATTTGGGTAACAGTCTTATCTTCACCATGTCTTCCAGTCTAATAGCCTCTTGCATTTGCTTTTTTTTTTTCCTCGTGTTAAAGCTTTGAGCTGTCAGGGTCGTCCTCTTTTCACAAGTTCAAAAGTTCAGCGAGTTGTTGGAGATCAATACAAGTGCCTGGTAAATAAACACACACACACCACGGTTATTATATGCTCGCCGTCAGATGACATTTAAGAGCGAAATCATTCCACTGGCTCAAATTGATATCTTTGTTGTTGGGTTAAAAATGATTCGCCGCACAAAATGCCGAATATGGCTCTCCACAATGACAAGCCGTCTGCTGTGGCAATGAAACGTTTAATTTTCAGACGACAGGCTTTTTGTTGTTTATGAGGCTCAGCGTGGACGCAATGCTGCGTCATCTACATTTCAAATTGAGATCAATTATTCATTTATGACTAATGCTGACTAATTATGGCCTCTTTCATTGCCAGGGTTTGAAAATTAGGACAGCGAAATTGACGTTTAAAGTAGTAGTAAACACTGCTTCTACTGTGCATGCCAGACAATAAAACACAGTGTAAAGAACTATCTGTTAATTAAAAGTTTCAGCATTTAAGTGTTTTTCGAGAACTCACACTTAGCTCATGATTTATACGTAGCTTGTTTGCATGCTGTCCCGGGAGAGAGCCCTGAGCTCAAGGGATCCTTGAAGCTCCCTACTATAGGGTATATGCCGAGCTAGTGCTGTTCCCATGCTGATACATTTCCGGTGAGCTGTTATTGTGAACTTTTTCTCATTTTATACGCTTCCTTATACAGCATCGATGCTGTAATGTCATTGAAATACATTCAGTTAAATAAACTGTAGCATTTGGGAAACAGCCACTAGATGGCTTGGTGGCCATTTTGAAATGAAAACTCCAATGGAACAACAGCATATTATAAGTCTGTAAAATAAACTATTAAAAGTGCTGATGATTGTGATAGTAAGTGCTGTATTGTCGTCTTTCAGGTTGTATTTCAGCTTTAATGCGCTTTTTAAATAAACAAATATAAAAACAAAGCCGCTGCTTGCCATCGCAACAGCAATAAGATTCAATGGACGGCCGATCGCTTTCACTCCTAAATGACGGAATCCAGGGCTGTTGCTGGATGCTGCTGTTGTAATGAAACATTCTACTGAGTGTCACCTCTAAGTCATTCTAAGCTCTTTGATTGGGTCCAGAGTGACATCATCAATGTGTGCAGCGAAATTGACGTTTAAAGTAGTAGTAAACACTGCTTCTACTGTGCATGCCAGACAATTAAACACAGTGTAAAGAACTATCTGTTAATTAAAAGTTTCAGCATTTAAGTGTTTTTCGAGAACTCACACTTAGCTCATGATTTATACGTAGCTTGTTTGCATGCTGTCCCGGGAGAGAGCCCTGAGCTCAATGGATCCTTGAGGCTCCCTCCTATAGGGTATATGCCGAGCTAGTGCTGTTCCCATGCTGATACACTTCCGGTGACCTGTTATTGTGAACTTTTTCTGATTTTATACGGTTCCTTATACAGCATCGATGTTGTAATTTCATTAAAATACATTCAGTTCAATAAACTTTAGCATTTATTTAGTTGCTCAAGCGTAAAACGAGGCAAAAAGCTGTTTACTCGCACGCGCCCGTCAGAATCTGCAGGCTAACGCAGAAGCTCCTTTGAATATACTGGGGTAAAATAAATGCTCATATAATAAATATATGGCGGGGGAGATGTAATTTAATGCAGTGCTTCTTGTACAATCTGAGTCCCACTTTAAATCGGATGTCACTCAGCTAGTGGAGATCGCTGATTTTTAAAGAAAACAGACCTTAAACGCACCGGATTTTGCATTGGCATTCAATTCGCCGGAAGCGCTTAACCCAGGTTAATGGCAAATTAAAAGGATAATATATATATATATATATATATATATATATATATATATATATATATATATATATATATATATATATATATATATATATAGATATTTTTATCTATATATATATATATATATATATATATATATATATATATATATATATATATATATATATTTATATATATATATATATATATATATATATATATATATATATATATATATATATATATATATATATATATATATATTTATATATATATATATATTTAAAAAAAAAATATATATATATATCTATATATATATAGATAGATAGATAGATAGATAGATAGATAGATAGATAGATAGATAGATAGATAGATAGATAGATAGATAGATAGATAGATAGATAGATAGATAGATAGACAGAGAGTTAGATAGATAGATAGATAGATAGATAGATAGATAGATAGATAGATAGATAGATAGATAGATAGATAGATAGATAGATAGATAGATAGATAGATAGATAGATAGATAGATAGATAGATAGATAGATAGATAGATAGACAGATAGACAGAGAGTTAGATCGATAGATAGATAGATAGATAGATAGATAGATAGATAGATAGATAGATAGATAGATAGATAGATAGATAGATAGATAGATAGATAGATAGATAGATAGATAGACAGAGAGTTAGATAGATAGATAGATAGATAGATAGATAGATAGATAGATAGATAGATAGATAGATAGATAGATAGATAGATAGATAGATAGATAGATAGATAGATAGATAGATAGATAGACAGAGAGTTAGATCGATAGATAGATAGATAGATAGATAGATAGATAGATAGATAGATAGATAGATAGATAGATAGATAGATAGATAGATAGATAGATAGATAGATAGATAGATAGATAGATAGATAGATAGATAGAGAGTTAGATAGATAGATAGATAGATAGATAGATAGATAGATAGATAGATAGATAGATAGATAGATAGATAGATAGATAGATAGATAGATAGATAGATAGATAGATAGATAGATAGATAGATAGATAGATAGATAGATAGATAGATAGATAGATAGACAGAGAGTTGATAGATAGATAGATAGATAGATAGATAGATAGATAGATAGATAGATAGATAGATAGATAGATAGATAGATAGATAGATAGATAGATAGATAGATGATAGATAGATAGATAGATAGATAGATAGATAGATAGATAGATAGATAGATAGATAGATAGATAGATAGATAGATAGACAGAGAGTTAGATAGATAGATAGATAGATAGATAGATAGATAGATAGATAGATAGATAGATAGATAGATAGATAGATAGATAGATAGATAGATAGATAGATAGATAGATAGATAGATAGATAGATAGATAGATAGATAGATAGATAGATAGATAGACAGAGAGTTAGATCGATAGATAGATAGATAGATAGATAGATAGATAGATAGATAGATAGATAGATAGATAGATAGATAGATAGATAGATAGATAGATAGATAGATAGATAGATAGATAGATAGATAGATAGATAGATAGATAGAGAGTTAGATAGATAGATAGATAGATAGATAGATAGATAGATAGATAGATAGATAGATAGATAGATAGATAGATAGATAGATAGATAGATAGATAGATAGATAGATAGATAGACAGAGAGTTGATAGATAGATAGATAGATAGATAGATAGATAGATAGATAGATAGATGATAGATAGATAGATAGATAGATAGATAGATAGATAGATAGATAGATAGATAGATAGATAGATAGATAGATAGATAGATAGATAGATAGATAGATAGATAGATAGATAGATAGATAGATAGAGTGTTTGATTAGTGTTGGAGCAAAAGTCTGCAGGATACCGACCCTCCAGGACTGTTTGCCCACCCCTGGCCTAGACCATTAAAATAGAGCCCAAAGACTCACAGCAACGTGGTCCATTCTTTAAAAAGTTTTTTTGTGCTGTGATCTATATATGTACTTTGAGCAGGTAGACAGATGGCTGAAAGTGATCGGGAATGACGTACTGCTGTCAAACGGTCAAAACCCTGGAGTCCAGCTCCATCTGCAACATGAAAAAAAAAAAAAAGCAGAAGAAATGAACTTTGTCCAACAGGGGCTTGAGAAAGAAGTGTTCTGGCCGCCGCTCCTTTAATTGCTCTGTTCTCTCCCTGGGCTGAAACTCATCCTCCAGTTGCTCTGCTGGAGAAATTGCCCAGAGGCCCTCGCTCTGTCCTCTTTACGTCACGAAAACCTTCACAGCGGAAGAAAAGGAAGTGTGTTTCCTGATGAAAGACTAAATGTGGCTCTGTGCCCACTTCACTAAATGCCAACTGCTACATACTGTTAGCTGAATGGTGGGAGGTCTGTGGATCTGCCTGCTTACAAACCTCACTGAGATGCTGTTGTGCACCATAAACTAGGGCTGTATTTTTTAGCCCGTTTAGTTTAAGCCGAGACACTGCAGGTGGATGGGGTAGTACAATTAACTAGTATTTATCACCATACTTGCCCTGTTGACTGATTGCAGTAAGAATGCCAACAACGTTTTGTATTACCAGCGTGTCTTTAAATATGGAAATAGGTATAAAGTAAACATAAAATAGTTTGCATAAAATTGGATTACAGTTTAACTAATACAACAGTATTCTGTAGCATTCAATAACAAAAGAGTTGTAAATACTGTAATATATATACAGTGCAATACACTTCACTATAGTATGGTTTAAAAACACTAGATTACTACAGTATGTATTGGTCCTCTTGACTGATTACAGTAAGAATTGACTGTACAGTACCAATTTTGGGTCTATTATATCTGTCTTTTAATCTATTAATTAGGTATATAAGGTATTATATAAGTAAATATACACTAATTTGCTTAACTTTAGCCCCTCTGTACAATTTCTGGGGTTGGATTTGTCCATATTTGACCCAGCATTGGGTTAAAACAACCAAATAATGAATCTATTGTTTAAATGCAGTATGGATCAACCCAACACTGGGTTGTTTTTTTATTATATTTTAATTAATTTATTTTTTACTGTTAGTTCTGGTTACCCGGCATTGGGTTAAAACAACTTTTTTTAAATATATTTTATTTTACAGTGTACGTAACAGAGTCAGTCCAGATGTGAGCAGAAGAGATCTGTTGTTTAAATACAATGTGGATAAACCCAATGCTGGGTTATTTATTATATATATATATATATATATATATATATATATATATATATATATATATATATATATATATATATATATATATATATATATATATATATATATATATATATATAGTTTTAAACTCTTGGGTTTGTTTATATTTGACCCAGCAATGAGTTAAAACAACTCAGGGTATTTTACAGCGTACATAACAGAGTCAATCCAGATGGATCTGTTGTTAAAATGCAATGTGGATCAACTCAGCACTGGGTAATTTTTAATTACATTTCTTATTATATGTATTAACTGTTGGATTTGTCCATATTTGACCCAGCATCTTGGTTAAAACAACTTTTTTTCTACAGTGTACGTAACAGAGTCGGTGTGGATCTGAGCAGATTAGATCTGTGGTAACACTTTACAATAAGGTTCATTAGTTAATGCATTTACTAACATGAACTAATCATGAACAACACTTGTACAGCATTTATTAATCATAATTGAACATTTACTAATGCATTTTTAACATCCAAGTCCATGCTTGTTAACATTAGTTAATGCACCATGAGTTAACATGAACTAACAATGAACTACTGTATTTTCATTAACTAACGTTAACTAACATGAACAAATACAGTAGTAAATGTATTGTTTATTGTTTGTTCTTGTTAGTAAATGCATTAACTAACATTAACTAATGAACCTTATTGTAAAGTGTGACCAGATCTGTTTATAGGCAATATAAATTAACCCAACACTGGGTTATATTCTTACTCATGCGTTTTTTTAACTGTTGGTTTTGTCCATATTTGACCCATCATTAGGGTTATAACAACTCAGGGATTTTACAGTGTACATGAGTCAGGCTGAGTGTGAGCAAAATGGATCAGTAGTTTATTTGCAACATGGATCAACCCAACGCTGGGTCGTTTTTTAATATATATATTTTTTAACGTTGGGTTTGTGCATAGTTGACCAAGCATTGAGATAAATTTGGGTCAAAATTCAAAACCCAAAAATCATTTGGTTTTTGAAAGTGTGCATTGCAACATCAGTCTAGTAGCATGGATGCTGCGCACTGGTGGTGATGTGGAGAGAGACCCCCCCCCCTCCTCATGATTGTGAAGCGCTTTGGGTGTATGGCCATACACAATAAATGCGCTATATAAATACACATTACATTACATTACATTACATTACATTACATTACATAGTAGTGAGGAGAATGGATCTATTGTTTGGGTTATAATAACTGGGTCATTTTATTATATATATATATATATATATATATATATATATATATATATATATATATATATATATATATATATATATATATATTTATATATATATATATTTATATTAATTAATTTATTTATTTATTTTTATATTTTTTGTTTATTATTTGAGTTGTTGTTGGGTTTGTCCATATTTAACCCGTCATTGGATTAAAACAACTCAGGTTGTTTTTTTACTTTTGCATTTTTAACTGTTGATTTTTGTCCATATTTGACCCATCAGTAGGGTTAAAACAACATTTTTTTTTACTGTGTACATAACAGAGTCAGTCTGGGTGTGAGGATAATGGATCAGTTGTTTATTTGCAATATAGATCAACTCAACGCTGGGTTGTTTTTTAATTACATTTTTCAATGTTGTGTTTTTGCATATTTGACCCTGCATTGAGTTAAAAAAAACTCAGGGTTTTTGAAAGTGTACATTGCAATATCAGTCTGGAAGTGAGCAGAATGGATCTATTGTTTGACCTTAAGATAGATGACCCCAACACTGGGTTATTATATATATATATATATATATATATATATATATATATATATATATATATATATATATATATATATATATATATATATATATAAATAACTCAGTGTTGAGTTCATCCATCTTAAGGTCAAACAATAGATATAATAATATAAATAGATAGAATAGATACAGTATATATATGTATGTATATATTTAATATAATTTATATTAATAATTTAATAATAATTTAATATATATATAATATATAGACACAGCATTTTGTTAAAACAACTCTGGGTTGTACACTGTACAGTACATAACAGAGTCAGTGTGGACATGAGCAGAATGGATCTGTTGTTTAGATGAATTATGGATCAACCCAACACTGGGTAATTTTTATAAATTCCATTTTTAATTTTTAATTAACAGTTTTTTTTTTATCTTTTATTTTTTTACAGTGTTCATAACAGTCAGTCTGGATGTGAGCTGAATGGATGTGCTGGCCTGAGTGTGTGTGTATGTGTGAGTGTGTTGAGCTCCATTGGAGGTGGCAGGCACAGGTGTGTGTGTGATGTGTGGGTCTCCAGCAGGTTACGGGCAGACAGATGGTGCGGGAGGTGGATGTTTATGTGCCAGTGGTGCCCGCTCGGCCCTGAGAGCCGCTTTAGCTCGTGTGCTTTAGCTCCTGCAGTGCTCAATGAGAGGAGAGACTGCCAATTCAAACAATTCCTGGATCATCCTGGTACCAGCAGCGGATAACTGAGAGAAATTAGAAACAAACGGGGTCAGGAACCTATAGCATGGGTATTCGTGTGAGTAAGAACGCCACCTATTGGGCAACTTAATTTCAAATTGACATCATTTATTTCCTTTGGCTTAGTTCCTTATTTATCACAGGTCACCACAGCAGAATGAACTGCCAATTATTCTAATATATGTTTTACGCAGCGGATGCCCTTTCAGTCACAACCCTGTACTGTGAAACACCCATACACTCATTCCTACTCTACGGCTAGTTTTGTTTGCCCAATTCACCTATAGCGCATGTGTTTGGACTGTGGGGGAAATCGGAGCACCTGGAGGAAACCCACACCAATACAGGGAGAACAAGCAAACTCCACACTGAAATGCCAACTGGTCCAGCTGGGACTCGAACCAGCAACCTTCTTGCTGTAACGCAGTGTTCAACAAACTTGTTCCTGGAGGGCCGGTGTCCTGCAGATTTTAGCTCCAACCCTAATCAAACACACCTGAACAAGCTAATCAAGGTCTTGCTATGTATACTTGAAAGTCCCTTTAAGGCAAGCATTTAACTCGGCGGCCATCTTTAAAAATGCCTCTCAGGCAGTATCCTCGGGCATTCTGTTTGAATGGGGAAACATCAAATGCTCCAAAACTACTTGCCAATGTAACGGAGTAAATAAGTGTGTTAAATTAATGCCTAAATGGGGACAGCGCCCTCTAGAGTGTGCGTGATGTAATAAGCGCGTGGAGTAGAGACCGCCCACAGCAGAGTTAACGAAGCAGTGCTGTGGGTAAGTTGCACGTTTCTCCCGGGTGGAAAATGACCATTAATAAGTGTTTAAAACACATAAATATTAGCTTTAATGTGACTTAATGTTTCAATGAATATGTTGGGACACTGTTGAGTTGTGTTTGGCGTCGAGTGTGCTGCTCAATTTTGAGTTTATGACGTGTTTATATAACGAGGCCTGATTGAAATCAATTTGTCTTGTGTTTCATATAGAGGTGGTCATTTTCTTTAAACCAGCAACTATTTACACGCGCTGTCTGTCTCCATTGCACAGGTATGTGGTAAATGTTATAAATTAATTGTTTGTAATTATTTTTCTTCTTACTCAAAACGAGTTACTAAAAGTCTCCACTAGGTTGGGAAGTTTCATTACTTTTGGAGTTGAATTGTATTGCTCTGTTACACTCAGTGATTGTACATTGAGAAATGTGATTCATTCATTTGTCATGTAAAATTCAAAGTGTGTTATAGTGATGGTGAAATGAAGCTTTCTAAACCAGTGAAGCGCTCTACTCAATTGTATCGGAAAAAGGTCCGTTACTCGAAGCTTTCTAAATCAGAGCTCGATGAGGACCTCTTCTGGTGAAAGTGTGGGAAAGCACTGTGTTGCCATAATGTCAAATGTTCACAACTGACCAACTCATTCATGTAGTAATACAACAACAGCAATATAAACAAATTACTCAATTACTGTAGTTTTTACACAAGATATATTACATTACACAACTGATGATTGTAGTAAAATCCAAGGGATTCAAAAGTTTATCATAACACAATTAGCCCCGCTCCAAGCGGGGATCAATCCAGCGATTCCTGATTGGGAGGCGAGTGCTCTAGGAGGACGCTATGTGAACGATGCTTCAGGGTTGCATTCACCAGATCGTCTCTGTTAAACACAATACTACGATACGCGGTGGTTTTCTTTAAAGATAGTCATAAAAAAATACGCTAATACACTTTAGTATTGTTCAAAACCTTTTTACTAAAAAATACTATTGTAGTTTAGTTTAATTACTGGTGTGTGGGACTGGTGCAGTGCTTTGAAACAAATGTATGTAATAGACGCCAATTCTCTCGCTATACACTTTACTATGAGGGTGTTTAAACCTTTGAATCAAAATTCGAAGCAGTCACGTCGGTAAAGGCGAAAATGAAGCTTCGGACGTCACTGATCACGTGATGATGGCAAAACGAATCAAGCTCCGGTACACTGCTTCACTGCGAGATGTATCGTTTTTTTTGATACATGCTTCGAAGCCTCGACGCACAACGTCACATCACTAGTGTGTTATGTTTTTTATATTCTGACTGTTAAAATTTACACTATACGATCACAAAGTTAAAAAGAATTCATTGGCATATAAAAAAAATATAAAACTGTTTTAAATAAAGCAGAGCAGAGTTAATGAAGCATTGCTGTGAAGGTGGTCATTTTCTTTGAACCAGCAACTATTTACACGCGCTGTCTGTCTCCATTGTACAGTGTACAGTGAGAAGACAGCCCAAGCAAGACCGTCACACCAAGCTTACGATTACATTTCATATTACGAATAACCAATGAATTAAACAACAACTGTCTAATTAGTTTCATTTCTAAATGTTGGTATCACACAACATGTGCAGAAACTCACTTCTGGTCCTCCCCCTCCCCCCGGAGTACTGTCATTCCATAGTAATCACTGATTGGCTCCTGTACTAGAAGGCGGGCTATGTTTGCCATGTAGCGATCACTGATTGGCTCCTGTACTAGAAGGCGGGACTTCATTGACCATATTGACAGTTACATTTGTCCTCATTCAAAAGTATACGAGTGACACCTCCTGTGTATTGGAAGACCCTTTCACACAGTGATACCGGTAAATATCCGGAAAATTTCCGGAACTACTTTACCGGTATATTCAAAAAAGCGCTGTTCACACAGGCGAGGACGTTACAGAAATTTTCCACACATCCATTCCAAAATACCGGTAAATTCTGACATCATTAACCACAAATGAGCTTTAAACGGCTGCGCTTGTATTTGTAAACATTTGACTAAATTACAAACTCTGTGGATGATCAATATTGTGAACAACTTTCGCAGGATCACTTTCGCATGTCGAGATGTTCATAATATGTGCGTGTGCAGGCGCTCACAGGCTGCATGCAAAGCTTGAAGGTAAACAAACAACGGCTTATCATAAGCATCTCATCGATGATTATTTACACAGTTGGCATTAAGAAGAACATATAAACGTGATCTGACTAACATCTAGCAGCTAAATGTGTCTGGAAAAATATTCAAAGGCTTTTATTCTCACAAACCGCGCGGACGTACATGCGCCTGACTGTTGTGATTGGCTAAAGCAGACGTCTCACGTCAGCACGTTCTAGACGTGGACGCGCTTATTACGGCAATCTTCCTTCTGCATTCACACAGCGCAGCATTCCGGCAAATTGCCGGTAAAGTTACAACTTCTCTTTCCGGAAAATAGCCAGAACGAATTTACCGGTATTTTCAAAAAGGACCTGTTCACACATGCAACCTTTCCGGAAAATTGCCAGCAATTTTCCGGAAAGGTCTGTATGTGTGAAAGGGGCTATAGTCTTTAGCCCCTTTCACACATACAGACCTTACCGGAAAATTACCGGCAATTTTTTCTGGAAAGGTCCCTTTTTGAATATACCTGTAAATTCATGTGGGCTATTCCCTGTTGTAACATTACCGGTAATTTGCCGGAATGCTGCGCTGTGTGAACATCTGAAAGAGTGCGTTCATGTCTAGAACGCGCTGACATTAGACTTTAGCCAAACAGAACACTCAGACACATTCACATCCGCGGGGTTTGTGAGAATACACATTTAGCTGCTAGATGTTCGTCCCTTCTTAATGCCAATTGTGTAAATTCATTCATTCATTCATTCATTTTCTTTTCAGCTTAGTCCCTTTATGAATCTGGGGTCACCACAGTGGAATGAACCGCCAACTTATCCAGCATATGTTTTACGCAGCGGATGCCCTTCCAGCTGCAACCCATCACCGGGAAACATCCATACACACTCATTCACACAAACACACAGCGGACAATTTAGCTTACGCAATGGTGAACTAAATCAGTGTGGAAATAATAAACAATCAAGCCTCCGATTCTGAGCTATAACAAAGCAGGGCACGTTATTTTTTTGAGCATAACAGTGATGTTAAAGAGCTTTTTGACAGCGGCTTTTTCTAAACAGTCCAGAGCCCATTAATATTAATTGCAGGCCAGAAGAGAGAAGTGGAGATACTGCATCCTAAGGCAGAAAAACTCGGCGCTCATTGAGTTTAATCTATCTGTTTTCTATTAATTCCCTCCACATGAATACTAATCGCTCGGCCGGCTTAATGGCCTCCAAAAAATCACATATTAGATTTCTACTTTCCAAAGTGACCTTTTCGGGGCTGATAGCATCACCTGTGCTACATCACAAGGTAACAGTTTTATCTTAATAGGATGGGATTTGTGCAGGATGGCATCCCCTTTCACAAACCGCTCACATTTACATTTTGACACGCAACGAATTGTTACCCAGGGGAGCTGCGTTCAATCTTGGTTAGCAAACAGAGTCGCATCCAAATAAATGCCAGCACTCAGACCTGTGAATGGAGAGGATCAATTGGCTCTTCAGCGACGGGGTTTATCACGTTTATTTATTTTTATTTTATTTGTTTGAAGCAGAGCGAGATTAATTAGTGGTTAACGCTGATGGAAACGACTGTTTCCTTAAACAGCTAATAGCCCAGGAGCCCATTAGTGTCACAAACGGTCAACAAGTCATTTCTACTCAGCCAAAAGCACAGTGGCTTCTACAGCTGCATTAAATGTCACTTTAAGCTGTCTTGAAAAATATCTAGTCTAATATAAATTACTGTCATCATGACAAACATAAAATAAATCAGTTATTAGAAATGAGTTATTAAAACTGTTATGTTTAGAAATGTGTAGAAAGAAAATCTCTGCATTAAACAGAAACTGGGGAAAAATATTCAAGAATTAAAACTTAAAATAAGGGCTTATAATTCAAGCTTTTGGCGGTTCATTCCGCTGTGGCGACCTCGGATTAATAAAGGGACTAAGCCGACAAGAAAATGAATGAATGAATGAGTATGCTGATTTAGTTACTGCTTTGCCTAAGAATTCATGAAGAATCATGAACGAGTCAAAACAATCATGAAAGTACTTCATCTTCTCTTTAGGTCAGGGGTTCCCAAACTTTTCAGCCCGCGACCCCTAAAATAACAATGCCAGTGACTCGCGACCTCCAATATCCTCCGAGGTGGTTATAAATACAGAAACCTTGCATACATTGACGCAGACGCACCAATTCAATTTGTGTCAGTGCTTTAAATGTGCCAGAAAGTATAACCTGATGTTATAAAATCAAAATGCATCTGACGCTATTGCTGCCTTTAATATAATGTAATTACCCCAGGGGTCGCAATCCAATAGAACTAGTAACTATAAGCTACTATAGTAACTATATAGTATATAGTAACTATAAACGACTATTTTTATTTTCAGTATAGTTATGGATAAAATATGTTAATTCTTATGGTTTAATAAAAATAAATAGATTTTTGGAAATCACCAGGCGACCCCTCTTCATTGCCCCGCGACCCCTCGGGGGGTCCCGACCCCCACTTTGAGAACCACTGCTTTAGGTAAGCTAAAGTGGTTTTTATTAAACTAATATTCAATTATTTTAAAGTACAATTTTTTTAATAAATTTTGAAAACATTGCAAGTGCATATTTAGTATAAATAACCCAGTGGGCACCTTGATAACATATCGATGTCAAAAACACATCAACACCAAATTGACATTTAACACTTTTTTGTTGCAAATGTTAGATGTCAATGTCTTTTGCCTTCACTGTGCATGCATTGCAGGCATACAAATTCCAATGAACATTTGTTATTTGGGGTGGGATGGTGGCTCTGTGGTTAGCACTGTTGCCTTACATTAGGGGTCACCAATCTCGGTCCTGGAGGGCCGGTGTCCCTGCAGGGTTTAGCTCAAGTGTGCCGCAATCCTGCGTTTGAGTGAAGGTCTCGGCCGTTAGATCGCCCCCTGGGGGCTGGCTGCAGTACAAGTCATAAAGCCCGCCTCCTCCGTGTTAATGAAGGAGACTTGAGCCCAAATAAAAAAAATTATTACACTTGCAATAAAATGTCCCGAAAGATGGTTCTGGTTGATTAAGGCACTGGTTATTGTGCTGAAATAGGTGCAGATCTTCATTTTTGTAAACAGTTTGTTTTTAGCAGTAATTTAATGCTGGGCGTGTCATCGTGATTGACAGCTGTGATTGACAGTTTCTCAAAGCAGCGCGTCTGAGCTTCGGCAGGAGACTGAAGTGTTATTATTCGATTTCTGTGATATTTTACCATGACAAAATGAGTTCAGCAGTAAGTTTCTGACATATATGATCCTGGTGGAACACTGTTTATTCGCTAAGGTCAGGGCTTTTTTCAGGCTTTATTAGTTTGGTGATACACGCCTAACCACCCAGATAGCAAAACACAGTTCCGGCTAGATTCTCGCCTGCCGGAGACTTACCCCTCAGAGCTCAGACTGACTACCTCTGCTGGACCTACTCCGGATGCCTGGACTCACTACCCGATTCCAGCCCGAGTCAATCGAGCCAGATGCGGCCGCCAAGCGAGCCGGCGCTGCCGCATGCGAGCCGGAATCAGCCCGCGACGCCGCGAGTAGGTTATGCCCTGCGGTCCGGAGCTGGTGCGATTGAATATATAAAACCCTCATATTTGTTAACGTTATTACATCCATCTGTGTTGATATGACAGTAAACGCATGCTGAGAAGTTCGGGGGGCGTGGTTGATTTTACATAAAGCGTTTGGTTGGAAGCTCGACTCCGCTCATTTTCGCGGCTCCTCCTCTGGCTCCATCAGACAGTCCTTCTGCTCATGTCAAGGCTCCAATTTCAGCAGTCTTTTGCGACAGTTTGTGCCCGTCAAGCAGGCGTTTTGCCCTCAAGGCGTTCAAAGGGAAAAAGGGCTGTCCCGTCGTCCATATTTTTTACAGTCATTGGTTTAGCTCTAACTTGCCTCAACACAACTGCCTGGATGTTTCAAGTTAAAAGTCCCTTTCACACAGTGATACCGGTAAATATTCAGAACAATTCTGAAACGAATTTACCGGTAAATTCAAAAAAAGTGCCGTTCACACAAGCGAGGACGTCACGGAATTTCTTGATACTATTCTCACATCCACTCCAAAATACTTTAAGCTTTCTAGAAATGCATGTCTCATCATTGTGCGTTTTGTATTCGCGGAGTTTCAGCGCATTTTACCCACGCGTTTCTAAAAGCAGTTCACGGAGAGAGAAAAGACAGAATGCCTACACTGTTTGTTTTCCTTATTTTGCAAAAGCACACACGTTTGTTGTGTTTGTGAGTGTACACAACAAAAAGTAGACACATAACAGATTCGATTGATGTATTGATCTTATCTGTACGATCAAAACTGAAAGTGTAGTTTAACTTCATTTCAGCAGTTTGATGACACCACAGGTCAAAACGCGTATACGTGGTCTTCGACCCCAGAGGGTTAAAGGCTTAACTAGGTTAATTAGGTTAATAAGTTAGGGTTATTAGGCAAGTCTTTGTATAACAATGGTCAGAGGTTCCCAAACTTTTTTATTTCGGCACCCACCTAGGCAAGTAATTTAATCTGAAGACCCACCATAATATTTTACTATGGAATAATGGGTAAAAAATGTATCCAACCAAAGCAGTCAAAAATATATGGTGTGTGGCTTTTTGGATTTTGCTATTCGATATGCACAAGATGAGGCTCGAAGTGCTTTTTTTCTGGGATGCTAGCTGTTACTGTGATCATATTTTGTTGATGAAGATACTTTTTTTTATTTATTTATTATTTTTTTTAAGATGAGAAAATGATCAACTTTTGTTGACATATGCAGAATATTTAGTTGTCATGTGTTGTTTTAGTTTTAAGGGTTTCATGCTAGCTATTGCAAGCTTTTCTAAGCATAAAAGAAAGTGAAGAACTTCCTCACCCTCTGGACCATACCTGCCAACACTCCCAGGAGTCACCCGTGTTTCAGACCCATCTTCAATGAATGCTGATTCAGACTGTTTCAGCTCCTGTGTTTTAACCTAAATGATTCATTTGAAAAACAGAATCATCTTTAAAGAGTCGTTCGCTCACTATCATACTGGTTTTGATTCACCGCAACGTAAACATAGCTGCAGCTAAGTGACGCTGCACGACCCACCTTTCCTCACTGTGCCGACCCACTAGTGGGTCACGAACCACAGTTTAAAAAACCCTGCTGTAGACAATCGGGGGAAAAAATATTGCTTAAGGGGGCTAATATTATTGACCTTAAAATGCTTTTTAAAAAATAAAAACTGCTTTCATTTTAGCCGAAATAAAACAAATAAAACTTTCTCCAGAAGAAAAAATATTACAAGAAATACTGTGAAAAATTCCTTGCTCTTTTAAGCATCGTTTTGGGAAATATTTGACTTGATAAAAAAGGGTAAAACCTAATGTTTTTTTTTTTTTTTTTTGTTATAATATCTTACATGGTGTATAAAAAATCTAATCAAATCCGATCAAAAGATAATGTCTTAAAAATGTCATAATATCAAGAGAATTTCATGTAATCATGTTCCTGTTCATTTTAAGAAGCATTTCAAGAGTTCACACTTAGCTGATGATTGATTATAAAGCTTGTTTGGCATGCTGTCCCGGGAGAGAGCCCTGAGCTCATAAGATCCTCGAGCCTGAGGCTCCCTCCCATTTGCAAGGCGAGAGTGGAGTTTGAGCTCAGGTAGATCTCGAAAACTTCCCTGCTGTAGTAGCTATGAACAGATAGTGATTGCTCTTAAGTGATAACTACTTACTAGAAGCATGTCTATGGTGCTGATTTGGATTAGTCAATTAACTTAAGTTGCATGTTTTCGGACGGGTGGAGGAAACGGGGGAACCCGGTTGGAAACCCACGTGAACACAGGGAGAACGTATAAATTCTGTACAGAAATATTGGCTGGCTTGATAAGGACTAGAACCAGTCACATTCTTGCTGTGAGGCAACAGAACTAACCACTGGGCCACCGTGCCACCCGTCTAGGAAAGGAGGCGGAGTAGGGGTGGAAAGGGGTTTCTTTACAACGAAGATGGCTGTTATATGGAACTTAGAGTATTTACAGTGGCTTAGGAATCGTATGATTGGTGAATCATAGACTGAATAATGTGAGACCTACCGCTAGCAATCAAAAGCACGTGTTCCTCTCGAAATTAGTTCATAAATAAACTTCACTTGAATGCTTGACAACTTTGTGACAACAGTGATTGATATGTGTGCATGCATAGCATTTGTATTTAAGTTGTGGTTATTTTCGACTAGATAGTTGTTTCCACTTTTTTTAAGCAAACCGACTTTCTTTGCAAATCAAAACCTTAAATATACAGTCATCAGCCACTTTATTAGGTACAGCTGTCCAACTGCAATACTTGAACACAAATGTCTAATAAGCGCAAGCATAACGGCATGTAGACATGGTCAAGATGATCTGCTGCAGTTCAAACTGAGCATCAGAATGGGGAAGAAAGGTGATTTAAGTGACTTTCAACGGGGCATGGTTGCTGGTGCCAGACGAGCTGTTATGAGTATTTCAGAAACTGCTGATCTACTGGGATTTTCACACACAACCAACTCTAGGGTTTACAGAGAAAGGTCTGAAAAGGAGAAAATATCCAGTGAGCGGCAGTTTTGTGGGCGCAAATGCCTTGTTGATGCCAGAGGTCAGAGGAGAATGGCCAGGCTGGTTTGAGCTAATAAAGGCAACAGTAACTCAAATAAGCACTCGTTACAACCGAGGTCTGCAGAAGAGCATCTCTGAACACACAACACATCCAACCTTGAGGCGGATGGGCTACAGCAGCAGAAGACCACACCGGGTGCCACTCCTGTCAGCTAAGAACAGGAAACTGAGGCTACAATTCACACAGGCTCACCAAAACTGGACAATAGAAGATTGGAGAAATGTTGCCTGGATCTCGATTTCTGCTGTGACATTCGGCTGGTCGGGTCAGAATTTGGCGTCAACAACATGAAAGCATGGATCCATCCTGCCTTGTATCAACAGTTCAGGCTGCTGGTGGTGGTGTAATGGTGTGGGGGAGATTTTCTTGGCACACTTTATGCCCATTAGTACCAATTAAGCATCGTGTGAACACCACAGCCTACCTGAGTATTGTTGCTGACCATGCCCATCCCTTTATGACCACAGTGTCTCCATCTTCTGATGGCTACTTCCAGCAGGATAATCATGTCATAAAGCGTAAATCATCTCAGACTGGTTACTTGAACATGACAATGAGTTCATTGTACTCAAATGGCCTCCACAGTCATCAGATAATAATCCAATAGAGCACCTTTGGGAGGTGGTGAAACAGGAGATTCGCATCATTGCCACGAAGGATTAAGGCAGTTCTGAAGGCAAAAGGGGGTCCAACACGGCACTAGTAAGGTGTACCTAATAAAGTGACCGGTTTAAATGCATACATTTGAAGATAAAATGATTAGCCCTTTTGTGAAATTTTACTACTTTTTTCAATTATTTCCACAGTGTTATTTAACAGCTTCTTTTATAGTATTTCCTTTAATCAGGAGAAATTATTATTTATTTTAGTTTGGCTGGAATGTAAAATGTTTTTAAAAACTGCAAAGGTCAATATTATTAGCCTCCTTCCCTTTTGTCTACAGAACAAACCACTGTTGTCCAATGACTTGCCCAGTGACCAAAATTGCCCAGTTAAACCAATTGAGATATTTACTTTAAGTTAATATCTTGCAAAAAAACTCAGAAAATGTTATGCAGTGTCATCATGGAAAAGAGAAAATTGATTAGTTATTAAAACTAATATATTAAAAATATATATAGTCATTAAACAGCAATTTACATTGATTCATTCATTTTCTTGTCGGCTTAGTTCCATTATTAATCTGGGGTCGCCACAGCGGAATGAACCACCAACTTAATCTGCAAGTTTTTTACACAGCGGATGCCCTTCCAGCCGCAACCCATCTCTGGGAAACATCCGCACACACATTCACACACACACTAATACACTACGGACTATTTAGCCTACCCAATTCACCTGTACCGCATGTCTTTGGACTGTGGGGGAAACCGGAGCACCCGGAGGAAACCCACACGAAGGCAGGGAGAACATGCAAACTCCACACAGAAACACCAATTGAGCCGAGGTTCGAACCAGCAACCCAGCGACCTTCTTGCTGTGAGGCGACAGCACTACCTTCTGCGTCACTGCCTCGCCAGCAATTTATAGAAATATTTGAAAACAAAAACTTCACAGGAAGGCTTATAATTTTCTCTTCAACTGTATATAGGAATGTGGCGCATATATTTTATGTTCATATGATTTGTCCTTTTCAAGATTGAAAATTGAATTGTCAAAGAGGTATTAAATAGTAGACGTTATCATACAGAATGAATAATAAAAGCAGAACAGAACTAAATGGGTTCTCTTGATCGGGCTGATTGTCAGACAGTGACAGTGGAGCTGAGATTGTCATCATTCATTCATTTTCCTTTGGCTTAGTCTCTTATTTATCAGGGGTTGCCACAGCGGAATGACCCGCCAACTATTCCGGCATACGTTTTACACAGCTGATGCCCTTCCAGCTGCAACCCAGGATTGGGGAAACGCTCCCCATATACACTCTCATTCAAACTCATACACAACAGACAATTTAGTTTATTCAGTTCACCGACAAGGCATGTGTTGGTTTATTGGGTGAACCGGAGCATCCAGAGGAGACCCACGTAGGGAGAACATGCAAACTCCACACAGAAATGCCAACTCGGCCAGCCGGGCCCCGAAACCGCAACCTTCTTGGTGTGAGGCAAGAGAGAGTGTCATCAGTACAACGAAAAATAAAAGGGATTAATTGGATTTACTACTTTTTTTAGGGTAAGTTGTTGCAAACAATTGATGTGGGCTGAACTTAAACTAAATTTAGTAATGTTCAACTTCATTTGTTTTAAATTAAGCCCACATAAATTGTTTGCCACCACTTACCTTAAAAAATGTCTTAAATCCAAGGAATCCTTTTGTTCAGTGTACAGTATCTGCAGCTGCTCTCAGGATTGTGACGCTCCTCTGTGTTCAATCTCTTACATGACAGCTACTTCTCTGTTTATGCTGCCATGACCTACCATTGTTCTTTTGAATATTCAACAAGGCACGCTTTATTTGTTTGTGTAACATGTAAATAACCATTAAATGTGGAGGAACACGCTGAGCAAACAGACTGGAAAGTCCTCTTGCCAATACTAATCAACTCCTCTCTTGACACTGCTCTCGCCAGACATTAGTCTTCACAGCAGTCAACTCAAACCTAAACTCAACAGATGGATCGGATTTATTTATTTATTTTTAATGTTTCTGCTTTTGAAATCAGCCTCTTTTTTTGTGTGTGATCTTTCCCATATCAAAAAATACAGTAACTTTTAACCCAAGTCCTGCACTTAACTTAACCACTCCTTGTTGGAGCAACCGACCCCTATGTGAAGAGTCACCGCTTATATCCCAGCTCGGAGGACTGGCAGGATTACATTGATGCCGTGACCCGGATGGAGGTGAGGTTAAAGGCTGATTTATACTTCTGCGTCAAACGCCGGGGTATGCTACGGCGCTGACGCATAGCCCTTCGCCGTGGCCGTCGGCGTCGCTGACGTGCACCTCTCAAAAAATGTAACTACACGTCGCAACAACGCGTAGCACAAGCTCTGTGATTGGTCGGCTTGGTAGAGTTGACGAGTCTGGGCGGGACTGAGAGCCGCGCGAATGGCGCGAGCGATTGTTTACAAGTGTGGAGTCCCGTGAAGGAGCTCCGGATGGAAAGTTTTGTTCTGTTTACCTCATGGTTAAAGTTGTTGTACGTCCGACGGTTCCTGTCTCAAAATGAGCGAGTTTGAGCCACTTGTACATGGAACTGGAAGTGTTCAAGAAAAGCAAAACAGCAGCGAAGAAACTCGACACAGAGGAACATTTACACCTTACTGCCAACTAGCGTTTCAAAAGTGTTAATGCAGACCAACAGAGACAGCGCGCGGAAGGATAAATGCACAGCTGCGCGCGTTGCCCGCGCCGTGAGTTATGCCGGTCACTTGACGCAGAAGTATAAACCAGGCTTTAGGGGGTGAGTGTAACAGGCCAGCTAGTAAAGTACTGTGCAGGTAAACCTCACTCCTCTGAACCCAAAAAGGTGCTCTAGCGACAGATGCTAGACACCATGGACTTTAGCTTCCTTGTTCGAGCAACCGACTCCGAGAGTCACAGTTCGATGCCAGCTTGGAGTGGTTTGAGTTGTGTAGGACCAGCGGGGTTACATTAGTGCCGTGACCCGGATGAAAGTGAGGTTTATGGGGGTGAGTGTAACAGAGGCCAGCTAGTAAAGTACTGTGCAGGTAAACCTCACTCCTCTGAACCCGAAAAGGTGCTCTAGCGGCAGACGCTAGAGGCCATGGTCTTACGCCTCCTTGTTAGAGCAACTGACTCCCATGTGGAGAGTCACCAGTTCGATCCCAGCTCAGAGCGGGTCGGATAATTGTAGAACCGGCAGGATTACATTGGTGCCGTAACCCAGATGGAAGTGAGGTTTAGGGAGGTGAGTGTAACAGAGGCCAGCTAGTAAAGTACTGTGCAGGTAAACCTCACTCCTCTGAACCTGAAAAGGTGCTCTAGCAACAGACGCTAGATGGTCTTTAGCCTCTTTGTTAGAGCAACCGACCCCTATGTGAAGAGTCACCGCTTCAATTCCAGCTCGGAGCAGGTTGGATGGTGTAGGACTGGCGAGATTACATTGATGCCGTGACCCGGATGGAAGTGAGGTTTAGGGGGTGGGTGTAACAGGCCAGCTAGTAAAGTACAGTGCAGGTAAACCTCACTCCTCTGAACCCAAACAAGTGCTCTAGCAACAGATGCTACTGGACTTTAGCCTCCTTGTTAGAGCAACCGACTACAAGAATCGCAGTTCAATCCCAGCTTGGAGTGGTTTGAGATGTGTACCCGCATGGGAGTGAGGTTTGGGGGGGGGGGGGGGGTCACTCCTCTGAAGCCGAAAAGGTGCTCTAGCATCAAATGCTAGAGACCATGGTCTTAAGCCTCCTTGTTAGAGCAACCTACTCCGAGAGTCGGGGTTCGATCCCAGCTTGGAGCGTGTTGGGTGATGTAGGACCGGCGGTGTTACATATGCATCAAAGCATTACATGCAGTCTGCATCCAGACCCCTCTCATCTGTTTACGTCACCCAAATGTATCTTATATTCCAATTCATGCACCTTGCGACAGTGTAAATAAGACGTCAGTAAATAATGCATAAAGATGTGCAAGTGTTTGCGATGACAGGCTATAAAGTGCATTCGGAGAGTGTCAGACAGAGGAAAAAGCACAAAGACAGACATGTGCCAGCAAGAAAAATGGCAAGTCAAGCCTGTAAAGAAGAGCTCAGTCAGAGATGCAGACAAAAGGGAAGCGACTGTGTGTCTGCGCTTGCAAAAAAAGAGCATTTGAAGATGATGCGTTTGATTGATGCGTGGAGATGAGATCTTGAGGAAGGCAGGAGCGAGTCTTGCATTGTCCAGACAGCGGGTCTTTGAGATGGAGGAAAGTGGTCGGATGGGATGATAAGACGGCGGGTCACCCCTCACCCCTCTGAGGTGAAGCCCGGCACAAATGGCTGTCGCTGCTGATAGATGTTTGTCAAGGGGTCTGAGCAAGAAGACTGGATGGAGTTTGACAGTCAGTTAACCCTCCTCCTCTTCCTCTCTGCTTTCCTCCACCATCTTCACTTACAGGGACCAGAAGAAATTGTCTCAGAAGGATCCAACGAGTATTAGAGAGGAAGCACCGATCATTAAAGAAGTTCTGGTTTGAGACAGACAGACAGACAGACAGACAGACAGACAGACAGACAGACAGACAGACAGACAGACAGACAGACAGACAGATAGATAGATAGATAGATAGATAGATAGATAGATAGATAGATAGATAGATAGATAGATAGATAGATAGATAGATAGATAGATAGATAGATAGATAGATAGATAGATGTTGCTGGTAAAAATTGGCCTGTTGTTAACATTAAGCATGTTGTTAGCATGTTTCTATTATAAATTAGCATGCTGCTAACATGATGTTAACATAATATGCATGTTAACATATTTCTAGCATGCAATAGCGTCTTTCTAGTATTTACAAGCATGCAGTTAAATGTTTCTATTATGAATTAACATGTTTTAACCTGAAATAGCATGCTGTTAGCATGTTTCTGTTATGAAATAGCATGCCGTTAGCATGTTTCTAGCAAGCTGTTAGCATGTTTCTATTATGCTGCTACCGTGATGTTAACATTAACTAGCATGTTATCATGTTTCTAGTGTGAATCAACATGTTTCTGACATGTATTGGCATGTTATTATGTTATTAGCATGTTTCTTGCATGCATTAGTATGTTGTTACCATGTTTCCCAATATGAATTGACAGGGTTTGGTACCATGCTTCCAACATAAATGAGCATGTTGTAACCATGTTTCTGTTATGAATTGGCATTTTGGTAGAATGTTTCTAGTGCTAATTAGCATGTTGCTATCATGTTTCTAGTATGAATTGATATGTTTTGGTAGCATGTTTCTAACTTGAATTAGCATGTTGTTACCATGTTTCTAGTATGAATTGACATTTTGGTAGCATGTTTCTAACGCTAATTAGCTTGTTGTAACCCTGTTTCTAGTATGAACTGACATGTTTTAGTGGCATGTTTCTAACACTAATTAGCATGTTGTAACCATGTTTCTAGTATGAATTGACATTTTGGTAGCATGTTTCTAACGCTAATTAGCATGTTGTTACCATGTTTCTAATATGAACTGACATGTTTTAGTAGCATGTTTCTAACACTACTTAGCATGTTGTAACCATGTTCCTAGTATGAACTGACATGTTTTAGTAGCATGTTTCTAACACTACTTAGCATGTTGTAACCATGTTCCTAGTATGAACTGACATGTTTTAGTAGCATGTTTCTAACACTAACTAGCATGTTGTAACCATGTTTCTAGTATGAACTGACATGTTTTAGTAGCATGTTTCTAACACTAACTAGCATGTTGTAACCATGTTTCTAGTATGAATTGACATGTTTTGGTAGCATGTTTCTAACACTAATTAGCATGTTGTTACCATGTTTCTAATATGAACTGACATGTCGTTAGAATGGACTGTGTTGCTAGCATGAATGTTTATCGGGAGGCCTGAGCAAGAAAACGACATTAAGTTTGAATTAGCATGTTAGTGTGATTCTAGTAATTAATAACATGTTGCTAGTAGGTTTCTAGCATAAATAATTAGCATGTTGTTAGCATATTTCTAGCATAGATATCATGTCATTAGCAAGTTTCTAGCATGGATATAGCATGTTGTTACCATTTTGCTAGTATGAATTTATATCTTATTAACATGGACTAACATGTTGGTAGCATGTTTAGCATGAATGTTTGTAAAGAAGTCTTGGCAAATTGGATAGATAGATAGATAGATAGATAGATAGATAGATAGATAGATAGATAGATAGATAGATAGATAGATAGATAGATAGATAGATAGATAGATAGATAGATAGATAGATAGATAGATAGATCTAGAAAGATTTATAGATTTAAAAAGTACAAAATGGATACGTTGGATTCAGTCTAAATCCCAAAAATTACAGTTTAAAAATCCATTTGACATTATTAGTTTGTACTTCTCACACACTAAAGAAATGTTTTTACCATTTCTACTGACCCCTGAATCACCCCGCCACCTTAAATATTTTTAATAGTGTGCTGCATTAAGCATTAAGATCAAAGTTTGATTACCAGCAAAATATGCATATGCATGAACAGATAAAAATGTATGCCATCAAAGCGGATAAAAGATGAAAAGCAGATACTAAATATATGCCTTCAGAGCAGATAAAAGATAAATATCACATGCAAGATGTACAGTATGCCATCAAAGAAAGGTAAACCTCTAACCATGAAAAGACCTTAAACCATAAAATTATTCGGGCAAGTTGAGATTTTTCTTTTTCTCCAAAATCCAAACTGCAAAAAATGGCCAGGGATATAGTAATAAAGGAGATACAAGATAATTTTTCAATGATTATCTTTATTTTATTCTTTGATTTTTATCATTATTATTATTTCCTTTTTTTTTTTTTTGTACAAAAGGAGATTTTTTGTAGCTACTGTTTAAATATTAAAATAGTCTTCAGGCACTATGCCTCAGGAACTGCCTTTTAACCACAATCACTGACTTGTTGGCTTCATTTTGATCCTCTACACCAAAAGGGGCTTCTTTGATCTGAGAAATGTTGACCAGACACTTTCAACAGACTACAGTATGTGTCTTCTATGAATTACAAAGATTGTCATAATGCAGACAACCACGTTTATGTCCTAACATGCTAGCCTGAGAAAAGGTCAATGAAGCATGCATGAGCAATTTCAGTAACACTTTAGATTAACGAGCAAGTTTTAATATTAACTAGTGGCTTATTACCTGCCTGTTATTAAGATAGTGGCATTTTATTCAATCCAGGATCATTGTAAATACGTACCCCTGAATACATTTCTGGAGAGCGCAAACTATTTGCTATTTTGTCTGGGGCGGTATGGTGAAGCAGACCGCTTCGGTTTCTTTTCGCGCTACCAGCTGACCACTTTCCTCTGTATTGGTTGGGTTTAGGGAAGGGGGTACATACTTACTAATCCCCTCTAACCCTTCCTGGGTATGGGCTGCTAATTGTCAATAAAAAAGCCAACCACATAGAGGTAAGTGGTCAGCTTGTTTGCCTAGTGACCGCATACATTGGTGGACTTGGAAGTTGGATCGGAGTTGATCATGATGACAGGGTTCGAGTTCAGTTAAGAATGCTTCCAGAAAGCAGGTAAAACAAAAGCCAAAAATAAAATAAGTAAATAACAGTGAAAATGTGGTAAGATCTAAAAATGTGGAAAAAAAATCAGGCGGCCCTGAGGGATTTTTTTCTGGATTGCTTTTGAAAATGCTGTCATTTCGGTTTAGGGAAGGGGGTACTTACTTATGCCCTCTACCCCTTCCGTGGTATGGGCAACCAAAAGTTAATCTCCAGAGGTATCTGTCCAGGGCCATTCTTTCTACTTGTCTCAAGGTGTAACCCATGCTTGTGATACCTGCCTCTAGGTTGCATCGCCAGGTGTTTCTTGGATGGCCTCTCTTCCGCTTCCATTGGGGATTTCACCTGATAGTGGTTTGCGCAGCGTGTATCCTATCCAACCCCATCTTCTCTTCCAGATTTCTGCTTCTATTGGGGGTTGACAGGTTGTCGTTGTTACTGATCTCGTCGAGCCTGTGAATGTAGAATCTTTCTGAGACAGGTGTTGATTAATGTCTGGATTTTTCAGGTGGTAGTTTTGGTTATCCTCAAGATTTCAACTCCGTACAACACTACTGACTTCACTAAGAAGTTGAGCAGACAGGTCTCAAATGAGAAGACCAAGAGAAGCTACCAGCTGACCACTTACCTCCGTGTGGACTGCTTTTCTGCTGATTGCCCAGTGTCCGCAGACTTTGGTGGACTTGGGGGGCGGAGCAGAGTCGACCATGATGACGGGGTTCGAGTCCAGTGAAGAACGGTTCCAGAAAGCGGGTAAAACAAAAACAAAAAACAAAAAATACACTAACAACAGGGTGAGAATATGGTTAAATCTGAAAGTGTGGTAAAAATCAGGCAAAAACGCTGTTATTTGGGACTTGGGAATGGGGTGTGGGGGTCAATCTGTGCTTTTGAAAACACTATCGGTTGGGTTTAGTGAAGGGGTTACATACTTACTTATCCCCTCCACCTCTTTCTGGGTATGGGCCGCTAATTGTCGATATCAAGAGGTATCTGTCCAGGGCCATTCTTTCTATTTGTATCAAGGTGTAACCTATACTTGTGATGCCTGCCTCTAGGTCGCATCGGCAGGTGTTTCTTGGATGGCCTCTCTTCCGCTTCCCTTGGGGATTTCACCGGATAGTGGTTTGCGCAGCGTGTATCCTATCCAACCCCATCATCTCTTCCAGAATTCTGCTTCTATTGGGGATTTACATTTACATTTACATTTAGTCATTTAGCAGACGCTTTTATCCAAAGCGACTTACAAATGAGGACAAGGAAGCAATTTACACCACTAAGAGCAACAATGAATAAGTACTAAAGGCAAGTTTCAGGTCTGTAAAGTCTAAGAAGGGAAGTGTTAGTAATTTTTTTTTTTTTTTTTTTTTTTTTTTTTTTTTTTTTGTACAGTTAGTGTGATATTCAAATAGGCAATTGCAGATTAGGAAGTGAAGTGGAGACTAAATAGTTGAGTTTTTAGTCGTTTCTTGAAAATAGCGAGTGACTCTGCTGTTCTGATGCAGTTAGGGAGTTCATTCCACCAACTGGGCAGATTGAGCGTGAGCGTTCGCGAAAGTGATTTTTTTCCTCTTTGGGATGGAACCACGAGGCGACGTTCATTCACAGAACGCAAGTTTCTGGAGGGCACATAGATCTGCAGAAGTGAGTGCAGATAAGAAGGTGCTAGGCCAGAAGTCACTTTGTAGGCAAACATCAGAGTTTTGAATTTGATGCGAGCAGCAACTGGCAGCCAGTGCAAACGGACTAGCAGTGGAGTGACATGTGCTCGTTTAGGTTCATTGAAGACAACTCGTGCTGCTGCATTCTGGAGCAGTTGAAGAGGCTTGATAGAGTTAGCTGGAAGCCCAGCTAGTAGAGAGTTGCAGTAATCCAGTTTGGAGAGAACAAGAGCTTGAACAAGGAGTTGAGCTGCATGTTCAGATAAGAAGGGTCGGATCTTTCTGATGTTATAGAGTGCAAATCTGCACGATCGAGCAGTTCTAGAAATGTGGTCAGAGAAGTTTAGTTGGTCATCAATCGTTACTCCAAGGCTTTTCACCATTTTGGATGCAGTAATGGTTGCCCCATCCATCTGGATTGAAAAGTTATGGTGTAGAGTCGGGTTGGCAGAAACTACAAGCATTTCCGTTTTTGCGAGGTTCAGCTGAAGATGATGATCTTTCATCCAGTGTGAAATATCCAACAGGCAGGCTGAGATACGAGCTGGAACCGAGGGATCATCAGGATGAAAAGAGAGGTATAGCTGGGTATCATCAGCATAGCAGTGGTAGGAGAATCCATGTCTCTGGATGACTGGTCCTAGAGATGATGTGTAGATGGAGAAGAGAAGTGGCCCAAGAACAGAGCCTTGAGGTACCCCAGTGTTTAGATGCTGTAGGTTGGACACCTCTCCCCTCCAAGACACCCTGAATGACCTGTCAGAGAGGTAAGATCTGAACCATTGTATAACAGTGCCCGCAACGCCCAGTGACTCAAGCGTAGATAGCAGGATCTGGTGGTTGACAGTGTCAAAAGCAGCTGACAAGTCCAGCAAAATGAGGACTGATGATTTAGAGTCTGCTTTAGCCAGTCTGAGATCCTCCACGACCGAGAGCAGGGCAGTCTCAGTTGAGTGGCCTTTCTTAAAGCCGGATTGCTTGTTGTCCATGAGATTGTTTTGAGTAAGAAAGTCCAGGACTTGATTGAACACTACTTTCTCCAGAATCTTGGCCATGAATGGAAGCAGGGATACTGGTCTGTAGTTTTCAAGTAGCGTATGGTCCAGGTTGGGTTTCTTTAGCAGTGGGGTTACCCTAGCCTGCTTAAATGTAGTGGGGAATAAACCAGAGTCAAGAGATGTGTTAATTATGTGAGTCAGTGTTGGTATGACTGCAGGAGAGATGGCTTGCAAGAGATGAGAGGGAATGGGATCGAGTGGACAGGTGGTTACATGGCTAGATAGCACAAGTTTGGACACCTCAGACTCAGAGAGCTGAGAAAAAGAGGTGAGTGTGTGTGGTGTTGGTGTTGTATCTTGCGTGTTTGTTGTAGGTGCAGCAAATTGAGCACTGATTTTTGCAGTTTTGGTGCAGAAGAATGTAGCAAAGTCATCAGTAGTAAGTGTGGAGGATGCGGGTGGAGGAGGAGGATAGAGGAGGGAGGAAAATGTTTTAAAAAGTAGGCGAGGATTAGTGGCATTGTTGATTTTCAGACGGTAATACGTCTGCTTTGCAGAAGTAACCTCAGCTGAGAAAGAGGACAGAAGAGTTTGGTATGTTAAGAGATGTGCAGGATTTTTAGTTTTCCGCCAAATTCTCTCCGCAGCCCGAAGTTTTGAGCGATGCTCACGGAGAGCATCCGAGAGCGAGGGTGCAGGAGGACTGGCACGGGCTGGCCTGGATGCAAGAGGACATAATCGGTCTAGACATGATGCTAGTGTGGAGCAGAGTGTATTAGTGGCACTGTTCGAATCAAGTGCAGTGAGTTTGCGAGATGGAGGAAGAGAGTCTGAAACAATGGTGGATAGTCTATTGGGTGAGAGAGATCGTAGGTTTCTGCGAAAGGTAACCAGTGTAGGAGTGTGTGGCGGCTCAGGAGTAATGTGGATGTTGAGAGACAGAAGGAAATGATCAGATATTTGTAGTGGAGTTACTATTGTTTGATCAGTGAAGCAGTGTCGTGTGTAAATAAGGTCTAGCTGATTACCTGATTTGTGGGTAGCAGAAGTAGGTGCTCTTTTTAGGTCAAAAGAGGCAAGCAAAGTCTGAAAGTCTGCAGCTTGCGGTTTGTCAACGTAAATGTTGAAGTCACCTAGCACCAATAAGGGAGTGGCAAAATTAGAAAAAGATGAGAGAAGAACATCCAGTTCATCTAGGAAGTGACCTAATTTACCTGGTGGGCGGTAGATGACAACCACATTTATGTAGAAGGGGTGGATAATGGTGACTGCATGGAATTCAAAGGAGCTGATTGTTGGCAGGGACGGTATCAGAGTAAATTTCCATTCTTTGGAAATTAGTAGTCCAGTCCCACCCCCTCTCCCTGTCTGACGAGGAGTGTGGGAAAAAGAGAAATTAGCAGAAAGAGTAGCATGTGTAGCAGTGTCCTCCGGCCTCAACCAGGTCTCAGTTAGAGCCATGAGATTATAGTCAGAATATGTAGCTATGGAGGTAATAAAATCAGCCTTGTTAACAGCTGATTGACAATTCCAGAGGCCCACGGAGAGAGAGAGTTGTGAAATAGTAGATACATGTATTGAACGAAGGTTGTGAGGATTACGCCTGCAGCGCACCTCCCGTGTTTTGCGAGTGTTAGTAACAACAGGAATTAGAAAACACATAATAAAAGTGCACTGACAACAAAAAATAAGTGTAAAGTAAAACAATACAGTAAAGTACTCAAGTGCTTTGTCAGTGTCTTTGCTCGGTGGAGTCGCGCAGGTAGAGTCGATGGTCTTTACCCTCGTCGGTCTTCACACGAGGCGGTCTTCACACGAGGCTGCCGCGACCGCTGCCGCGGTGAACTATTTGTTTATATAACCCCAAAGCACTAGCTGATTGAATTCAGCTGGACACGCCTCGAGAGTCAAAACAAGGGCCGAAACTGAGGCGGACGACGCGAAACCGCGTCTGCGTTCGCTACACATTGACAGGTCCTTCCCTGTAGGTCGTTGTTACTGATCTTGTCGAGCCTGTGAATGTAGAATCTTTCTGAGGCAGGTGTTGATAAATGTCTGGATTTTTCAGGTGGTAGTTTTGGTTATCCTCAGGTTTCGACTCCGTACCACAATACTGACTTCACTTAGGAGTTGAGCTGACAGGTCTTGGTGGTCAAAGTAAATTCTCTCGAAGCCCAAATGAGAAGACCAAGAGACGCTACCAGCTGACCACTTACCTCCGTGTGGACTGCTTTTCTGCTGTTTGCTCAGTGTCCGCAGACTTTGGTGGACTAGGGGGGCGGAGCGGAGTCGACCATGATGACAGGGTTCGAGTCCAGTGAAGAACGGTACCAGAAAGCAGGTAAAACAAAAACAAAAAATACAATAAGTAAACAATAGGGTGAGAATATGGTTAGATCTGAAAGTGTGGTAAAAATCAGACATGCTGTTATTTGGGTTTTGGGAATGTGATGTGGGGGTCAATCTGTGCTTTTGAAAACACTATCGGTTGGGTTTAGTGAAGGGGTTACATACTTACTTATACCCTCCACCTCTTCCTGGGTATGGGCCGCTAATTGTCAATATCCAGAGGTATCTGTCCTCAGCCATTCTTTCTACTTGTTTCAAGGTGTAACCTATCCTTGTGATGCCTACCTCTAGGTCGCATCGCCAGGTGTTTCTTGGATGGCCTCTCTTCTGCTTCCCTTGGGGATTCCATCTGAGAGCCTGTCTGGTGATGCAAGATTGTGGTTTGCATAGGGTGTGCCCTATCCAACCCATCTTTTCTTCCCGATTTATGCTTCTATTGGGGATTGACAGGTCCTTCCCCATAGGTCAGTACTACTGATCTTGGCCCAGACAATGTTTAGAATATTTGAGACAAGTGTTGATGAATGTCTGGATTCTTCGAGAGGTAGTTCTGGTTATCCTCCAAAAATTTGGAAACCAAGAAACGCTTTCACCCAGCTCAAGAGCATCTGAGCTTAGAGAGAACTTACTTTGGGAAGGTAGTGAGTAGGTGAGTGTAATCGGTCAGTCAGTAGACAGCGGCCTTTGTTGGAAGAGCAGGCACGAATGGCATCAAGGAAAGCAATTTGAGATCTCAAAAAGCATACACAGCGGCCTCTGGTTGATTCACGAAAACAAAAACTGCAAAAAATGTACCTCCTACGTTTGTTTTTTTCTCTCTCCAGAATTGTATACAGGGCTTGGGTTGTTTTTATTAGTACTTATAAAGCATGGGTGCCCAAACTCAGTCCTGGAGGGCTGGTGTCCTGCAAAGTTTAGTTCCAACCCCTATCAGTCACACCTGAGCTAGCTAATCAAGCTCTAACTACACTTTCTAGAAACATTCTTGCAGGAGTTTTAAGGCAACTTAGGGTGCTTTCACACCTACACTTTTGTTTCGGAACGTGTCTCGTTTGCCCAGTTAGCGCGGTTCGATTGGCATATGTGAACAGGGCAATCGCACTCTGTTCCGCGCAAAAGTAATCGCTCCGAGATCGCTTGAATGAGGTGGTCTCGGCTCGATTGAAACGAACCCTGGAGCGGTTCGATTGCAGTGAGAAAGCGATCCGATCCGAGCGCGGTTATATCACAGTGTTTTATGGATATGTAATAGGCTTACGGCCATATGAAGAGAGAATTATGAGTATGGCGGGAAGTTTCGCGAGTCTCCGGATGCCCACAAAGGAGTGATGATCTCCCAGTAATCTCGCGTCTCCCTCCCAGTCCTCAAATAGGCATCGTCGCGCACCCTTCTCACCCCTCCCCACCGCATCTCTCCTCAGACACATCGCGCGCGTGCACCCTGTCAATCACCACCAAACCACCACCTCTCCTGACAGTTTAGCGGGACGCTGCAAAATAAACCCTGACACTCTGACCAATGTGAGGACAGTTTACTCGCCAGTGACTTGTTTTAGCTATTTTGGTCCGATTAGAAACTTTGCAATGTGAAAGCGAACCGCTCCAAGAGCAAAGAGCAACAATGTAACATTTGTAACCTCTGTTTCGGAACAACTGAATCGATTCACTGGTGTGAAAGCACCCTCACAGATAAAATCTGCAGGATATTGGCCCTTCAAAACCGAGTTTGGACACCCCTGTTAGAAAGTATGAATTTATTCAGCATCTCAATACCTAAACCGACTACCTTAATGATTATAAATAAGCAGCAAATTATTAGTTTGAGACAAAAGTCAGTTAATGGTTTGCTAATAGCAAGAGTTGTAAATAAAGTGTGATCACATTTTTTTATCTAGTATGATCATATACAATATTAGCAATATACAAATTTTTTGTCATCAGAACACACCTTTAAACTAACATCTGACCCAAATCCCACAGCAACAAACTCATATACTTGGGAATTTGTTTCACTGCTTCTAGTTTCATTATTTTCACTGATGGGAATCGCTGATTAAACCATTAAAAAAAAAAATGTTTTAAATGGAAAACCACTAAACAAGGCGCTCTATTAGCATGCTCCTTTTGCGGTGGGCTTAATAAGAAACACTCAGAGATGAACCAAGATATGCATAAATAAACAGGAAAGCGCATATTATTAACAGTACATGACATGAAACAAAGCACAAGCAAACTAATTAAAAATCAGCTGTTGCAGTGCATGCTGGGAAAACATACACTGTAATAAATGGATTGAGACTGATAGCAGGATCGGATTAAACCTCTCTAACCGTTCATTACGTTAACAAATGGATTGTAGTTATGATCACGCTTCATTTTGTACCTGATTTCAGCCTTTAGTCTAAAATGCATGAATTCAATCTCAAACCAATGTATGCATCTGTGAAGGGGCAGTTCACCCAAAAAATTAAATTGACTCACTATTTATTCTCCTTCAAGTGCTTCCAAACCGGTTTGAGTTTCCAAAATGTATTAAACACAAAAGAACATATTTAGAAAAAATGTAAAAACCTTTAACCATTGACTTCTTTATATAGGAAAAATAAATACTATGGAAGTCAATGGATACAGGTTGCCAGTTTTAGTCAAAATGTCTTCTTTTGTGTTTAACAGAAGGTTTAGAGCAAGTAAAGGATAAGTAAATGACAGATTTTTTTGGGTGAACTATCCATTTAAATGTGCAGCATGTAGGATGGAAACCTAGTGGTTAAACTAGGCATTGCAGTCCAAATTCAAAATATTGAAGAGGAGATTTTAGCCGGCAACTACATACCTACACTGTAAAAAATGCAGAGTTCCTCACAATTTCTACATGTTGTCCCAACACACATAGATTGATGTATTGGTTTTTACAAAATGAAGTGGATTGAACATAAAACATAAGTAAACATAAACATTAATTTTCCACACACACAAAAAAAAACACAAAAATGTAATTAAGTAGTTTGAACAAGCAGCAAAAGTAATTATTTGAGTGATTTAATGCACGCACTGGTTGCCAGATTGTCACAAACAGGAGCGAGTGTGTCTGACAATTCAGCCTTACACTGTAAGCTGCTTAGCTAACATTTACATTTGTAATATTGGTTTTATTTGCTAATTAAAAATCATTGTGGATTATTTATAATTCCAAATCTGTGTCTCATTTCAGAGGCATTTGGGGACGCACATGCATACATTCAACACACATTTTTAAAATAGAATAACTGATGTTAGCAATGGTTTTCAGATATGTTCACTTAGCACATTAGTCTAATATCTGCAAAGATTTTATTGCATTTTCCATCGAGGCAACCCAGAGTTCTGAAATATAATTGGGTAAACTGGCAGTGGGCAGGTTATAGAGTTTGCAACACACATTTTTAAAAGAGAATAACTGATGTTACCATTGCTTTTTGGATATGTATGTTCATTTAGCATGCCAACTAAATATCTGCAAACATAGTATTGTATTTTCTACCGAGGCAACCCAGGTATGCTGAAATAAAATTGGGTAAACTGGCAGTGGGCTGGGTATAGAGAACAAAACAAAGACAGAAGTTTGCAACACACATTTTTAAAAGAGAATAACTGATGTTAGCATTGTTTTTTAGATATGTATGTTCACTTAGCATGCTAACTAAATATCGCCAAACATAGTATTGTATTTTTCACCGAGGCAACCCAGGGATGCTGAAAAATAATTGGGTAAACTGGCAGTGGGCTGGGTATAGAGAACAAAACAAAGACAGAAGTTTGCAACACAAATGTTTTAAAGAGAATGACTGACTTTAGCATTGTATTTCAGATATGTATGTTCACGTAGCGTGTTAGTTTAATATCTGCAAACATATTATGGTATTTTTCCACCAAGGAAACCCAGTGTTTTTAAATATAGTTGGGGAAACTGGCAGCAGGCTGTTATAGAGACCAAAACAAAGACAGAAATTTGCAACTCATATTTTTAAAAGAGAAAAACTGATGTTAGCATAGTTTTTATTATTATTATTTTTTTTAATAGATATGTATGTTCACTTAGCATGCTAATTAAATATCTGCAAACATATTATTGTATTTTCCACCAAGGCAACCCAGAGTTCTGAATTATAGTTGGGTAAACTGGCAGTGGGCTGGTTATAGAGACCAAAACAAAGACAGAAATTCACAACTCATATTCTTTTAAAGAGAAAAACTGATGTTAGCATTGTTTTTCAGATATGTATGTTCACTTAGCATGCTAACTAAATATCTGAAAACATAGTATTGTATTTTTGGGTGAACTATCCATTTAAATGTGCAGCATGTAGGATGGAAACCTAGTGGTTAAACTAGGCATTGCAGTCCAAATTCAAAATATTGAAGAGGAGATTTTAGCCGGCAACTACATACCTACACTGTAAAAAATGCAGAGTTCCTCACAATTTCTACATGTTGTTCCATATTATTATTATTTTTTTTTAATAGATATGTATGTTCACTTAGCATGCTAATTAAATATCTGCAAACATATTATTGTATTTTCCACCAAGGCAACCCAGAGTTCTGAATTATAGTTGGGTAAACTGGCAGTGGGCTGGTTATAGAGACCAAAACAAAGACAGAAATTCACAACTCATATTCTTTTAAAGAGAAAAACTGATGTTAGCATTGTTTTTCAGATATGTATGTTCACTTAGCATGCTAACTAACTATCTGAAAACATAGTATTGTATTTTCCACCAAGGCAACCCAGAGTTTTGAAATATCAAGGGCGAAGATTTGCTTTTGATTTTGGTGGGGACGTACATCCCTAGAGCGCATGTATTGAATGGCACAATGGCACGGTTTCGTGCTTTTAAAAACATTTAATAATAAAAAAATATTGCTATTGCTAAAGCACAACCTATGTGGCAAAAGTCAATTTACATGATTTTACTGTGATCTGGTTTGGAGAGGTGAATGTACAAAAATTTAGAGGGGTATGTGATGCAATTTAACAGTTTATCCCTATTATTTATACTGTATGTCAATAGATTTAACCCTTTCAACACATCTAGGTTACTAAGGGTTGACAGAGCATTATTTTAATTTGAAGGCATTTAAATTATTGGTGGGGACAGTTCAGTAATTGGTGGTTATTAGTGGGGACATGTCCAATTCTACGCCCTTGTGAAATATACTTGGGTAAATAGGCAGTGGGCTGGTTATAAAGACCAAAACAAAGTCAGAACGTCAGAACACACATTTTTAAAAGAAAATAACTGACGTTAGCATTGTTTTTCAGATATGTGTTCACTTGGCATGTTAGTTTAATACCTGCAAATATTTTATTGTACCTTTTACCCACAGGCAAACCAGAGTTCTGAAAAACAACTGGGCAAACTGGCAGTGGGCTGGTTATAGAGACCAAAATAAAGACAGACATTTGGACACAGAACACACATTTGCAAGTGAGAATAATTGACTTTAGCATTGTTTTTCAAATAACTATATTCACTTTGCATGTCAGTTTAATATCTGCAAAGATTTTTTCCACCAAATCAACCCAGGGAAATATAATTGGGTAAACTGGCAGTGGGCTGGTTATAGAGACCAAAACAAAGACAGATATTCCAACACACATTATTTAAAAGAGAATAACTAACGTTAGCATTGTTTTTTTTTAGCATTAATGCTATGTTTGTTTTAGCATAAACATGTTGTAGTATTGTTATTCTTTAGAAGAATCTAAAAACCTACATCCAGCACCTTTAAAGTCAGCCTCAGTCTAGGGAACTGCAGACATCATCGAGTGCATAACTCCTGCTCGCTCTCCGTTCTCACTCTTTATCAGGCAAATATAATTAATGGAAGTGAAGCAGAGAAACATGCTGCAGCTTTATAGATTTTTGATGCTAATCAGTCGGATTAATTATGTGATATATGTCCCTTGTTAAGTTAATCGCAGCCAGGTAAATACGATGCATGAACTTCGATAACAAACTGGCAGCGAGGCCTCCAGACTCTTAAATCAATTTGCCAACTTCCACGAATCACTTAGTGCAGCTGCATGTGTACAGTGCGACGCAACTGCAAATATCTGAGATGAGAGCTTACATATTTGAGGAAAACAAAGCAGGGATTATTATAATGAGCACAGCGCTCTTTTCCTTCGGGATTTAGAAGATTTTGTCAGCTGAATAAAGGAAATTGAGAAACCTTTTTTAAAAAATGGTGACTTTCTAAACAGAAAAACATAAAGGTTTACTAGTCTGACCATACCTGTCAACATTGGGATGTGAAAATAAGGGATATGCCCACCATAATAAGGGATTCCCCCAACACTTTCCCACCCCACCCCACCCCCTCTCCCTTAAAATAATCAGCAAATTACTAAATATGTTCATTTTTAGCTGTTTCATTATAAATAAACAGTTAAATAGTCAGTAATATGTTTTAAAATTATTATTAACAAAAGAAAAATAAATATTTACATTAACAGCAAATACATTCGCAAACAGTTCAGCTTATTAAAATTAATAGCTATTATAATGACATAGAATCAAGCTAAATCTCATTATCCATTTCTCCACTGTATAACTTACACATTCTGATTAAAGAACCAATGAATCTCTCATTTATTATTATTATTATTATTTTAATATTAATTGAGGGCTAATAATATTGACATTAACTGTACACTCTTAGAAATAAAGCTGCGCGAGCTGTCACTGGGGTGGTACCCCAGGTAAAAAAAAAAAGTGCACTAAAATGCACTTTATTTAAGTATACTTAGTACACTTTTCAGTAATGTACTAAAAGTGCTCTATTTTCGCACACTAATTTTGTACTTAATGTACTAAAAGATAGTATTAAGTATAAGTTAAGATAAACTTAATACCATCTAAGTGTACTCAACTGTGCTATTTTGAGACACCCTGAAATTGAACTAAAATGTGCTTTTATCATACTATATCTGTATTTAAAAAAAAAAAAAAAAAAAATATATATATATATATATATATATATATATATATATATATATATATATATATATATATATATATATATATATATATATTTAGTTACAACTAGAAATACACTTGAACCCTAATTTTAAACATTTAAGTATATGAATGACTAATTTAAAGCATAATAGTAATATATTATAAGAATATACTAATTGTAAAAAAGTGTGCTAAATACTGTATTAAAAGTATTTTGGGAAAATGTACTTCTACTAAAATACATTACTAATAGATTTTCAAGAAAGTCAATTTAATGTAAACTTAAAATTACCACACTCAAAATCAATTTAAGTGTTAGTGATAATAATGCATTCACATTAAGTGTACTAAAGTACAACTTTTGGGAAAATGAACTTCTACTACAATACATTACTAATAGATTTTTTATATATTAACTTATTTTAAAGTTAGGATTAGTATGTAAACAGTGTACTAAAAATCAACTAATGTTTAAAGCATTTAAAGCCCACTTTTGAAAAACACACTAATAAAACTCTTTTGGATGTTTTTTCTGTACTTTATTGTAGTACACTAAAAATTTATTTAAGTATTACTGGTATTTACTATACTTTTGTCAAGTGTACTAAAGTCCTACTGAAGTATAAACATCATTTTAATTAGTATATTTATAGTGTAAAACCATCAAACTTTTATTAAACACAAAAAATAACAATGTACTAAAAATGTATTTGCGTGTATTTAAGTGTATTTTAATTGCATTTAATTATATATTATTTTCACCTGGGACCTTTTTAAAAGGTAGAGTTTTGTACCTAAAAGATTCATATTAATACCTCAAGGGTACATATTAGAACCTTAAAAGTACAAAAGTGTTCCTCTTCAAATTTTTAGGTGCTAATATACACTTTTAAGGTACCAATATGGACCCTTTAGGTACAAATGTGTACCTTTTGAAAAGGTACCATCGCAGTGACAGCTCGCGTATACCTTTAGTTTTGAGAGTGTATATGAAAAGCTACACAGTGAAACGTGTGTAACAAAGCAAATAAAAACAACACACCTGGCTGTAAATCACCGATCTGTACCACACACGTGACACAGACACATTTCACTGACCCAAACAATAGATTTAAAAGGACAAATTTATTCCTTACAGATGTCCAAGTCTATAACACACCATGGACAGAACAGAGAATTAACGTCAGCGGGCATCTGGAAGTAAACAAGCTCTTGAATATATCAGACTATTTCCCTCTCATCTAAGAAAAAAAAAAAGCTAGCTTCCACCTTCCAGTCAAGCTTATGAGAAGCACAGTATAATCGATTCACAGCCGAAAGCTTTGCATGTATGAAGGCGTTAGAACATGGGATGCAAACCACCATAAAAGTCCAATAAAAGTTGTATACAGGTTCCCTGCAGGGCCTTGAGATGGAAAACAGCATCTTTTTACACAACCGCACATGTTCACCTGCGAATCTAGATGCATGTTTATATATAAATATGTTTACAGGCCGTGAGTGATGACCTGCTTTCTGTAATGCATACTTACAGACAATATGTCCAACGCAAGCCCGTCTGGGGGATGGAGGATTGATTTATCCCTTGCCTTTTAACAAAATTAACACGCACACACAACTGACGTGCCATCACACCCTGGGATAGTGGCGTATGGCAGAGCATGTGTGTAAAATAATGGCCATGACAATGTTATGGCACTTATCATGAAGCCGCTGGATTGCTATTGCTGTTTGATCTCCTGTTGAGGTGCTAGAAAAGACGACAAGGAGAATCATAAACCATGGTAGAATATTGCCAAATAATTTAGCTTTGTTTTATTTCTGAAAATCTTAAATGCTGGACGGGGTTTTGTTTAAAGGGGACCTATCATGCAGAAATCACTTTTATAAAGGTTTTAAACACAGTTGTGAGGCCGGAAAACCAGAAGTACGAATTTGCTTGAAATAACGCAAAAACAACCAATTTACACTTTTTAGTGAAATATAGGTGTCCTAATAGTGTTTTTAGCAGTGTGGGACACATATACGACTGTCAACAGCTCAAAAAATGTGTTTTGGTGTTTCGTGACCCTTTAAAATAGTAAAAGTGTATTCTGACACGCCCTTAATGCTTTTGCGCTCTGCGCTTTGCAAATGGATCATCAAAATAGAGCCCATAATCTTCAAGAAGAGCCCACAGTTACCTCTTCTCTCATGTTTTCTGGCTGAGTTGAGATCGCTTTGCTTCTGTCTCCTGCTATCCTGATCCATTTCATCTTCTCGAGATCTCTTTTGATCAGGCTCATTATCAGATTTACTTTAAAAAATTAAATGCATGACTGCCTCGTTGACATTTTGTAAGCCACTATGACATTATTTATTTTCGCTGCTCACTGCGCGTAACACAAACATCAACCAATAAGAGCGATTGTAAACATAAGAAAGCCGATTGGTTGAAAATATTGTTGAGGGCCAATAGTTAAAGTGACTTTTGCTTTAACTTGTGCATGAACTCATGTGACTGTAGGTAATGCTAGCTCTTGATTAGCACACCCCTAACTCATCATTAGGCATAATAATGTTTAGTTTGCATTATTATTCATGTACTATTATTGTAAAGTGTTACCCTAAACTGCATCCACTCCTAGTTGCTTTGTAAGCTGAGAACAAACAAACCTTATTCCACTTGACGTTAATTTACTGATTTACCTCAGTGTCCATTCACCCTTGAGAACAGCGGCCTCAGCTGTCCAAACCAGCAAGGATCTTCCACCCTGCCCCATCTGTGCAGGGTCCCGGCAGTTCCCTCGCACCATTGTCCAGTATTAATAAGCTATTGATCCATGGAGACATACTTTTTTCAGCGTCTGGGTCTGCCAGTCGCTCCCTCTTAGCCCATCTGTATCGATGTGCGAGCTGCAAAAAGCGCTAGTAATGGATACTCGGAGGCAGCGAAAGCCCACGGGCATTGAGGGGACGGGGGGTATTTTTGTTTTCGCTTCTCGTAAGCCTCTGTTTGGACAACTGCGACCCCCGGGGAGAAGAGGAAGAGCCGGCTGACATCAGAGCACTAGGTCGAGGAAGGAGGACACTCCCATTTACCCTGCTGCCTGACATGATGGATTATTTTAGTCCGGCACCTTCAGCCAAGCATCTCAGCGCTGTATTGTGGAAAGCGTGCGTGTATATCTTTAGGTTTAGTATTGGAGGCATTTCCATCCCTTAGTATTTTCTATGATGTCAGTACATTACTGTTACTAATTCTGGCACCAGAAAAGGCCTTGACACATTACATTAGTAGACGTAGATGTGTGGTAAAACAT